>NC_092162.1:5404863-5409533 GCF_045791955.1 Oncorhynchus clarkii lewisi | reverse complement strand
ATGATCTTCTATGTAGAAGAACCCCTTACAGTGTTATAGACACTATGACATGGGATTTCCTATGATCTTCTATGTAGAAGAACCCCTTACAGTATTATAGACACTATGTCCTGGGATTTCCCATGATCTTCTATGTAGAAGAACTCCTTACAGTGTTATAGACACTATGTCCTGGGATTTCCTATGATCTTCTATGTAGAAGAACTCCTTACAGTGTTATAGACACTATGTCCTGGGATTTCCCATGATCTTCTATGTAGAAGAACTCCTTACAGTGTTATAGACACTATGTCCTGGGATTTCCTATGATCTTCTATGTAGAAGAACCCCTTACAGTATTATAGACACTATGTCCTGGGATTTCCTATGATCTTCTATGTAGAAGAACCCCTTACAGTGTTATAGACACTATGTCCTGGGATTTCCTATGATATTCTATGTAGAAGAACCCCTTACAGTATTATAGACACTATGTCTTGGGATTTCCTATGGTCTACTATGTAGAAGAACCCCTTACAGTATTATATACACTATGTCCTGGGATTTCCTATGATCTTCTATGTAGAAGAACCCCTTACAGTGTTATAGACACTATGTCCTGGGATTTCCTATGATATTCTATGTAGAAGAACCCCTTACAGTATTATAGACACTATGTCTTGGGATTTCCTGTGGTCTACTATGTAGAAGAACCCCTTACAGTATTATAGACACTATGTCCTGGGATTTCCTATGATCTTCTATGTAGAAGAACCCCTTACAGTGTTATAGACACTATGTCTTGGGATTTCCTATGATCTTCTATGTAGAAGAACCCCTTACAGTGTTATAGACACTATGTCTTGGGATTTCCTATGGTCTACTATGTAGAAGAACCCCTTACAGTATTATAGACACTATGTCCTGGGATTTCCTATGATCTTCTATGTAGAAGAACCCCTTACAGTGTTATAGACACTATGTCCTGGGATTTCCTATGATCTTCTATGTAGAAGAACCCCTTACAGTGTTATAGACACTATGTCTTGGGATTTCCTATGGTCTACTATGTAGAAGAACCCCTTACAGTATTATAGACACTATGTCCTGGGATTTCCTATGATCTTCTATGTAGAAGAACCCCTTACAGTGTTATAGACACTATGTCCTGGGATTTCCTATGATCTTCTATGTAGAAGAACCCCTTACAGTATTATAGACACTATGTCCTGGGATTTCCTATGATCTTCTATGTAGAAGAACCCCTTACAGTGTTATAGACACTATGTCCTGGGATTTCCTATGATCTTCTATGTAGAAGAACTCCTTGCAGTATTATAGACACTATGTCCTGGGATTTCCTATGATTTTCTATGTAGAAGAACCCCTTACAGTATTATAGACACTGTGTCTTGGGATTTCCTATGATCTTCTATGTAGAAGAACTCCTTACAGTGTTATAGACACTATGTCCTGGGATTTCCTATGATCTTCTATGTAGAAGAACTCCTTACAGTATTATAGACACTATGTCCTGGGATTTCCTATGATCTTCTATGTAGAAGAACCCCTTACAGTGTTATAGACACTATGTCTTGGGATTTCCTATGATCTTCTATGTAGAAGAACCCCTTACAGTGTTATAGACACTATGTCCTGGGATTTCCTATGATCTTCTATGTAGAAGAACCCCTTACAGTGTTATAGACACTATGTCTTGGGATTTCCTATGATCTTCTATGTAGAAGAACCCCTTACAGTGTTATAGACACTATGTCTTGGGATTTCCTATGATCTTCTATGTAGAAGAACCCCTTACAGTGTTATAGACACTATGTCCTGGGATTTCCTATGATATTCTATGTAGAAGAACCCCTTACAGTATTATAGACACTATGTCTTGGGATTTCCTGTGGTCTACTATGTAGAAGAACCCCTTACAGTATTATAGACACTATGTCCTGGGATTTCCTATGATCTTCTATGTAGAAGAACCCCTTACAGTGGTATAGACACTATGTCTTGGGATTTCCTATGATCTTCTATGTAGAAGAACCCCTTACAGTGTTATAGACACTATGTCTTGGGATTTCCTATGGTCTACTATGTAGAAGAACCCCTTACAGTATTATAGACACTATGTCCTGGGATTTCCTATGATCTTCTATGTAGAAGAACCCCTTACAGTGTTATAGACACTATGTCCTGGGATTTCCTATGATCTTCTATGTAGAAGAACCCCTTACAGTGTTATAGACACTATGTCTTGGGATTTCCTATGGTCTACTATGTAGAAGAACCCCTTACAGTATTATAGACACTATGTCCTGGGATTTCCTATGATCTTCTATGTAGAAGAACCCCTTACAGTGTTATAGACACTATGTCCTGGGATTTCCTATGATCTTCTATGTAGAAGAACCCCTTACAGTATTATAGACACTATGTCCTGGGATTTCCTATGATCTTCTATGTAGAAGAACCCCTTACAGTGTTATAGCCACTATGTCCTGGGATTTCCTATGATCTTCTATGTAGAAGAACTCCTTGCAGTATTATAGACACTATGTCCTGGGATTTCCTATGATCTTCTATGTAGAAGAACCCCTTACAGTATTATAGACACTGTGTCTTGGGATTTCCTATGATCTTCTATGTAGAAGAACTCCTTACAGTGTTATAGACACTATGTCCTGGGATTTCCTATGATCTTCTATGTAGAAGAACTCCTTACAGTATTATAGACACTATGTCCTGGGATTTCCTATGATCTTCTATGTAGAAGAACCCCTTACAGTGTTATAGACACTATGTCTTGGGATTTCCTATGATCTTCTATGTAGAAGAACCCCTTACAGTGTTATAGACACTATGTCTTGGGATTTCCTATGATCTTCTATGTAGAAGAACCCCTTACAGTGTTATAGACACTATGTCTTGGGATTTCCTATGATCTTCTATGTAGAAGAACCTCTTTCCTTTTAACGACCCTTGTGTAGATTGTCATAGAGCAAAACATGTTGCTGGTGTGGGTTTTGTGAGGTCCTCAGCTTTTCATGGAATCATCTTTTAATCATTTGTAGCTCCAACCATTCGGACACTACAGTCATTTGTGAATAAAAGACCCTGCACCCTTCGGGATCTGCCCTTGTCCTAGAAACACGGCTCTAGCTCAAGCCCCAGTTAATCACACAGACTAATGGTTGGTACCAATGGATGCAGAAGAAAATAGACAAATCCAAATAGCATAACACAGAAATCAAAAACGTGCCTGCATTCCGGTGGGACTCATTGGGCTAAAGCCACAATGCCTATAACCTGCGGTAGGGTTGAATCTCAACATTATACACTGAAAGAATTAGAATTAAAAAATGCCTTTCCAAATAGGATTTTTTTTTAAATTAGTCAGATTTAAAAATAAACGGTGCCATTGAACGTAGACAATACTGCCAGCCTCGCTAGCATTATGCTAATTTAGGCTGAGTCTGAAGCCAGAACCTACACTACAGGGACAAAAGAATGTGGACACCTGCTAGTCAAATATCTAATGTTAGGCATTAATATGGAGTTGGTCCCCCCCTTTGCTGCTATAACAGCCCACTCTTCTGGGAAGGATTTTCACTAGATGTTGGATCATCGCTGTGGGGACTTCCATTCAGCCACAAGAGCATTAGAGAGGTCTTACACAGATTTTTTGGCGATTAGTCCTGGCTCGCAGTCTGTGTTCCAATTAATTCGAAATGTGTCTGATGGGGTTGAGGTCAGGGCTCTGTGCAGGACAGTCAAGTTCTTCCACACCGATCTCGACAAACCATTTCTGTATGGACCTTGCTTTGTCCACGGGGGCATTGTCATGCTAAAACAGGAAAGGGCCTTCCCCAAACTGCTGCCACAAAGTTTGAAGCAGAAAATCATCTAGAATATCATTGTATATTGTAGCATTAAGATTTCCCTTCACTGGAACTAAGGGGCCGAGCCTGAAACATGAAAAACAGTGATCGTAGGCTTGTGTGCCGCTGCTTGGCCAATGAAAACCCATTTCATGAAGCTCCTGCTGAACAGTTATAGTGCTGCCGTTGGGTCCAGAATCATTTCGGAACACGGGAGTGATTGTTACAACCGAGGACAGACGGTTTTTACACAATTCTAGCTTCAGCACTGGGCGGTCTCATTCTGTAAGCTTGTGTGGCATACCACTTCACATCTGTGCCATTGCTGCTCCTAGACTTTCCACTTCACAACAACAGCACTTATAGTTGACTGGGGCAGATCCAACAGGGCAGAAATTTAACGAACTGACTTGTTGGAAAGGTGGCATCCTAGGACGGTGCCACTTTGAAAGTCACTGAGCTCTTCATTACGGGCCATTCTACTGCCAATGTTTGTCTATGGAGATTAAATGTCTGTGTGCCTGATTTTATACACCTGTCAGCAACGGGTGTGGCTGAAATAGCCCGAATCCACTAATCTGAAGGGGTGTCCACATACTTTTGTATATATAATGTATCATGATAATATTGTATCGTGTGGTCCTTGCCAATTCACAGCCCAAATAACAACACTGAAATAGCTGAATCCACTAATTTGAAAGGGTATCCACATACTTGGATATATTGTATATATAATGCATTTTCTTGATAAGCAGATGTTGAGGAGGTAATGACAGTTCAGTTATATAACCCCTCTTGTAA
>NC_092162.1:5232363-5399863 GCF_045791955.1 Oncorhynchus clarkii lewisi | reverse complement strand
GGTCCAACAAATGAAAATATATTTTAGATTCTTCAAAGTAGCCACCCTTTACCTTGATGACAGCTTTGCACACTCTTGGTATTCTCTCAACCATCTTCATGATGGTAGTCACCTGGAATGCATTTTAATTAACAGGTGTGCCTTGTTAAAAGTTAACTGTGGAATTTCTTTCCTTCTTAATGCGTTTGAGCCAATCAGTTGTGTTCTGACAAGGTAGGGGTGGTATACAGAAGATAGCCCTCTTTGGTAAAAGACCAAGTCCATATTATGGCAAAAACAGCTCAAATAAGAAAAGAGAAACGACAGTCATTAATTTAAGACATGAAGGTCAGTCAATCCGGAAAATTTCAAGAACTTTTAAAGTTTCTTCAAGTGCAGTCGCAAAAACCATCAAGCGCTATGATGAAACTGGCTCTCGTGAGGACTGCCACAGGAAAGGAAGACCCAGAGTTACCTCTGCTGCAGAGGATAAGTTCATTAAAGTTACCAGCCTCAGAAATTGCAAACCAAATGAATGCTTCACAGACTTCAAGTAACAGACACATCTCAACATCAACTGTTCATTGGAGACTGTGTAAATCAGACCTTCATGGTCGAATTGCTGCAAAGAAACCACTGCTAAAGGACACCAATAATAAGGATATACTTGACATTGCCCTTTGGTCTGATGAGTCCAAATGTGAGATTTTTGATTCCAACAGCCGTGTCTTTGTGAGACGCAGAGTAGGTGAACGGATGATCTCCGCATGTGTGGTTCCCACCGTGAAGCATGGAGGAGGAGGTGTGATGGTGTGTGGTTCCCACCGTGAACCATGGAGGAGGAGGTGTGATGGTGCTTTGATGGTGACACTGTGTCTGTGATTTATTTAGAATTCAAGGCACACTTAACCAGCATGGCTAACACAGCATTCTGCAGCGATGAGCCATCCCATCTGGTTTGCGCTTAGTGGGACTATCATTCGTTTTTCAACAGGACAATGACCCAACACAACTCCAGGCTGTGTAAGGGCTATTTTACCAAGAAGGAGAGTGATGGAGTGCTGCATCAGATGACTTGGCCTCCACAATTTCTCGACCTCAGCCCAATTCAGATGGTTTGGGATGAGTTGGCCAACAGGGTGAAGGAAAAGCAGCTAACAAGTGCTCAGCATATGTGGGAACACCTTCAAGACTGTTGGAAAATAATTCCAGGTGAAGCTGGTTGAGAGAATGCCAAGACTGTGCAAAGCTGTCATCAAGGCAAAGGGTGACTACTTTGAAGAATCTAAAATCTAAAATATATCTTGATTTGTTTAACACTTTTTTGGTTAATACATAATTCCATATCTGTTATTTAATAGTTTTTATGTCTTCACTATTATTCTGCAATGTTGAAAATAGTAAAAAATAAATAAAGAAAAACCCTTGAATGTGTAAGTATGTCCAAACTTTGACTGGTATTGTGTATACAAAAATAATTTGATGAAAATATGTGTTTGACCTTATTGCTATTAGCCCATACAAACGCATTGAGTAAACGATTCACTACATGAAACAACAGATTCCCCCCCCCCCCCCCCAAAAAAAAAAATTGAAACTAAGTTTGTTCTATCTGAGAGACATAAGAAAGGACACTTTATTTTTTGGCACTAAACAGTCTCCATTTTTTCAACTGGTACTCGGGGACCTCATCTTTCCATAGAGGAATTATAATAGTTTATGGTCCGGAACCGTTCGGACTCTACAGACCATTTTGTGAGAAGACCGATTTTCAGGATGTCTCATGGTCTGACAAACACCTCTCTAGCTCTGTCACCTTTCACGGCACATGCAGAAGTGTTACATAAGTGTGACACTGCGGATGTGGGGGTTTGAGACAAATGCAATGCAAATAAAACGATATCTCCAGTTTAAACTGATTGATTTATATGGGGATTTTTTAAAATTATGTTAATTAAACCTAAACCTAACCCTTACAATAACTTGACTTTAACCTTAACCTTAACCTGTAACCCTAACCCAAACCCTAAACCTAACCTCTTACCCTAACCTTAATTCTAGCCCTAATTTTAACCCTAATCCTAAACCTACAACCCCTAAATTTAAAACATACTTTGTCCTCATGGGGACTTGGGAAATGTCCCCACGAGAGACCATTTTCCTTGTTTTAGAGACACTTGGAGATTTTAGGTCCCCACAAGGCATCCCACATTCTCTGAGTTAGCAGGCAGAGACCTACAGTAGCTGATGAGGGTGGTAACGTTTATCTTCCGTTACACCAAACCAGGAAGGAATCCTTCACACGGGGCAGGTGGATCTGGGCAGGTGTGATGTAGTTGATGCTTGAATGATTTAGTTGTTTCTACGTTTTTGTTTTGTATTGTTTACAAAATAATACAAATAAAATAAAATAAATCTTTAACGTAATTGGTACAGAATGTATTTACACCCATTTACCTGTTCTACATTTTGTTACAAAAGTGGATTAAAATAGATGAAATTGTCATTTCGGTCAACGTTCTACACAAAAAAAATCTGTAATGTCAAAGTGGAAGAAAATGTCAAACATTAATGAAATATTAAAAAACAAATATATCTTGATTAAAGAGGTATTCACCCCCCTGAGACAATACATGTTTGAAACACCTGTCAAATTGGTTGTTGATCATTGCTAGAAAGCCATTTTCAATTATTGCCATAGATTTTCAAGCCGATTTAAGTCAAAACTGAAATTCGGGCCAGTCAAGAACATTCAATGCTCATCTTGGTAAGCAAATTCCAGTGTTCATTTGGCCTTTTGTCGTAGGTTATTGTCCTGCTGAAAAGTGAATTTGTCACGCAGTGCCTCAAAAGGTTCTACAGCTGCACCACCGAGAGCATCTTGACTGGCTGCATCATCGCTTGGTATGGCAACTGCTCGGCATCCGAACACAAGGCACTCCACAGGGTAGCGCACATGGCCCAGTACATCACTGGGGCCGAGCTCCCTGCCATCCAGGACCTCTATACCAGGCAGTGTCAGAGAAAGGCCCAAAATATTGTCGAAGACTCCAGCCACCCAGGCCACAGACTGTTTTCTCTGCTACCACATGGCAAGCGATACCAATGCACCAAGCCTGGAACCAACAGGACCCTGAACAGCTTCTACATCCAAGCAAAAATACTTCTAAACAAGGCTGCTAAATAGCTAATCAAATGGCTACCCAGACTACCTGCATTGACCCATTTTTTCACAAACTTTCTTGCAGTGACTCTACCCACCCACTGAACTCTACCCACCCACTGGACTCTACCCACCCACTGGACTCTACCCACTGGACTCTACCCACTGGACTCTACCCACTGGACTCTACCCACTCACTGGACTCTACCCACCCACTGGACTCTACCCACCCACTGGACTCTACCCACCCACCGGACTCTACCCACTGGACTCTACCCACCCACTGGACTCTACCCACTGGACTCTACCCACTGGACTCTTCCCACCCACTGGACTCTACCCACTGGACTACACACCCACTGGACTCTACCCACTGGACTCTACCCATTGGACTCTACCCACTGGACTCTACCCACCCACTGGACTCTACCCACTGGACTCTACCCACTGGACTCTACCCACTGGACTCTACCCACCCACTGGACTCTACCCACTGGACTCTACCCACTGGACTCTTCCCACCCACTGGACTCTACCCACTGGACTACACACCCACTGGACTCTACCCACTGGACTCTACCCATTGGACTCTACCCACTGGACTCTACCCACCCACTGGACTCTACCCACTGGACTCTACCCACTGGACTCTACCCACTGGACTCTACCCACCCACTGGACTCTACCCACTGGACTCTACCCACCCACCGGACTCTACCCACTGGACTCTACCTACCTACTGGACTCTAACCACCCACTGGACTCTACCCACCCACTGGACTCTACCCACTGGACTCTACCCATTGGACTCTACCCACTGGACTCTACCCACCCACTGGACTCTACCCACCAACTGGACTCTACCCACTGGACTTTACCCACTGGACTCTACCCACTGGACTCTACCCACCCACTGGACTCTACCCACTGGACTCTACCCACTGGACTCTTCCCACCCACTGGACTCTACCCACTGGACTCTACCCACCCACTGGACTCTACCCACTGGACTTTACCCACTGGACTCTACCCACTGGACTTTACCCACTGGACTCTACCCACTGGACTCTACCCACTGGACTCTACCCACTGGACACTACCCACCTACTGGACTCTACCCACTGGACTCTACCCACCTACTCACACCCCAATACACACACACACAGACAGACAGACAGACAGACAGACAGACAGACAGACAGACAGACACAGACAGACTTTTACACTCACCACATATGCTGCTGATACTGTCTATTATCAACCCCCTACCTATATCTACCTCAACTACCTATACTACCTATACCCCTGCTACTGGTACTTGGTGTATATAGAGGCGTGAGAAACGCGTACCTATTTAGGCGAGGTGCTGGCTAACGGAGAGGAACACTTAAAAAATAAAGGATAGCCGCACCCTCTAGGAGCTCAGATACAAACCCTCTAGGAGCTCAGATACAAACCCTCTAGGAGCTCAGATACAAACCCTCTAGGAGCTCAGATACAAACCCTCTAGGAGCTCAGATACAAAAAACATTTATGTCCAACGTTTTGACAGACAAGCTGTCTTCATCAGGGTAGAATGTTATGTTATAGCCTGGTACTCCCTGTATGTAGCCATGTTATTACCTGGTACTTCCTGTATATAGTCATGCTATTACCTGGTACTCCCTGTATATAGCCATGTTATTATCTGGTACTCCCTGTATATATCTATGTTATTACCTGGTACTCCCTGTATATAGCCATGTTATTACCTGGTACTCCCTGTATATAACCATGTTATTACCTGGTACTCCCTGTATATAGCCATGTTATTACCTGGTACTTCCTGTATATAACCATGTTATTACCTGGTACTCCCTGTATATAGTCATGTTATTACCTGGTACTTCCTGTATATAACCATGTTATTACCTGGTACTCCCTGTATATAGCCATGTTATTACCTGGTACTTCCTGTATATAGCCATGTTATTACCTCCCTGTATATAGTCATTGTACTGTGTGCTAAAATAACGTCTATATTTACACAGTATGGTGGGCCTGTTTGTATGTGTGGACAGTTCATTATTTCTTCCTGACTGTCAAAGACAGGTGCACTCTGGGAAATGTATTTATTTAGTTGCAGAAACAGGAAGTTTTCGAATCTATGCAATGTATGATTATACACCCCCCCCAAAAAATGGAATATCTGGCATCTGGAGAAAAATGACTTCACTGACTCATTGAGGCCAAAATAAACCAAAAAAAAGGTCTAATCTCCCAGTCCTAATCAACATTTCAAAGGAAAATACATTATATGCTGTAGCATATTAATGCTGTAGAGGGCAGGGGAATGCTGCTATATTGTCCTTAAATTAGATTAAATTAAATGAGTTGAAATATGAATATATAATCATTGGCAATGATCCCCCATATCAGCCCCCCCCCCCCCCCCCCACACACACACACACACACACACACAAGATTATCCCCCATAGTCCAGGTTGTGTGTTAATTAATTTATTTTGTTTTTCTCAGAAGTTTTCAGAAAACAATGTATTTAAAAAAAATAACTAATATGGATATCTGTATTGGTCTTTTCGCTTGGCGTCAGTCCAGATTCCCATGGGATCTGTGTGTGTGTGTGTGTGTGTGTGTGTGGTTGTCGGTTGTTCAGGGCCCTAGGTAATTCGATGCCATTGATGGTCACACACTGTCTCTTATTGATCTATCACAATGTTCCACTGAGGGACCACACACACGCACGCACGCACGCACGCACGCATGCACGCACACACACACACACACACACACACACACACACACACACACACACACACCATCTAATAACTCAAATTTAATGAGAAACAAAAATATAGTTGATTAATCTCTTGTGGTTCGAGGGGGTTGGATTGTTCCGGATTTAGTGAACCAAGTACATGGGCGTTATGTGGAATATATGGAACAACATTAAAGGGGCAGTATTCTGTGTACGGGCCTCTCGTTGCTTTATCTCAGAATTATGTGTTAGCCCAGCATCGCTATTCTCAAGTTTAGGATGTGAAGATCACCCTCTTTAATGCATATTACTGAAGAAAAAAAAAACATTATTTCACATTGTGTTGTATTTCTCATCCACCCGCTATTGATATTGTCTCTGCATATAATTATTTAAAACATAAGAGATATGATATGTATGGCATATTTTTCATCTTTCAACCATTCATTAATATTGAAAAATATTATTATTAGTCAGTTGTGCTAAGCTCACGATACATTTATAAGTTATATTCTTAAAGATTTAAATGACCATTGGAAAGATACCCAGATTCACCTTTAAACATGTGCAAGTTCGTCTTGTAGAATAAAGGTTGTAAACTTAGTTTCAAAAGGGAGAAAGCTTACATATCAGCTAAGGTATTTCACTTTGAGGGGGATTTGATTTTTTATTTTATTTTAAATATTGAGTATGTAATTAATATTCTGATTCTATAGAAGGGACAATGTCCATGAGAGGGGAATGTTGGGGAATAATCAGAATTAGTTGGGTAACATAGATAAGATGTTTTATTTTCATGATATGCTCATGAGTTACTTCTCATCAGAATGTATCTTGTTGTACTATAGTGGTGGCCATTTGCAGTCATCTGTTCTCTGTCAGGACTAAGTTACTTGGGCCGCAGAGAGGGGAGAGGTCAAGCGTGTCATCATGTGTAAACGTATATTTTAAACCATGTGAAGGGATGATTGATGGGGAACCAATTATCTCTTGGCTCCACAATGTCTGTGTGCCAGTCACTCCCTACTTTTCACATCGGGGAGAGGAGGATGCCAGTGTCTGGAACCATTCTATGTTCCCTCTCTCATTGACCTAGAGGCTCACTTTCCTCTCCGTGAGATTGTCCAGAATTGGTTGTATTTGGGATGGGAGTATCTAAAATTACAATTGATATATATCATTGGGTGGGGGTAATGTCTTGGTACCATTTTGTATCAAGGACGAGATAAGAGCTTTGTTTAGGAGACCAAACTGAACGATAATTTATAGCCAATGCTGTCTGGCTAGGGGATATTCCTCTATGAAGTAAAGTCTTTCTTTGTGTAAGTTCCTAAGACCTGTGGTTTGTCATGTCGTCTAGGGGGGTCGATCTTTGCTATAAAGGATCCCAGTTGCCATTATGTTGACCACTCTCAACTTTTCATTAGAGATACTGAACTGTTGAAGGTCAAAATGCTATTGCAAAAGCTTAATTATTATTAAAGGTGAAGATTTCGCATAACCCTGACTGGTGTGTGATTTGCTCTCTCATCATTTGGAAATTAAGGAAATTTCCCGACAAGGATCAGCGGGGTGGAGATGTTGTTACCTACTCTCACCACCTTGAATTGCGACTCTACTTTGTCTCTATTCTGAAACTTAGCTTGTTTGATTGCCTTGCGGAGGGAATAGCTACACTGCTTGTATTCGGTCATGATTCCGGTCACCTTGCCCTGGTTAAAAGCAGTGGTTCGGCGCTTTCAGTTTCGAGCGAATGCTGCCATCAATCCACGTTTTTTGGGATGTCATCAGTGTCACTGAGCAGGACAACTGATCATGTCCTCACATGCGCAGGTCCAGCTCTTCTCTGTGATTCTCTTTAATTTTCTACTCTACTTTTTTTTTCTTCTTTCTGTTCTTGTCTCCTTTGTCCCTGTTATCACATGACCCCCATTTTCTTCTCTTCTCGTCTTTTACTTTCTACTTACCTTACCCCCCTCCCCTCTCTCTCAGGTGGGACGTCGTTAACCATGGTAACACACTTCATTTTGGTGATTGACAGCCGGGGTGAATGGTTCCAGTCGTTTTGCATATCCTGCCTATGTGTGTGTGTGTACATGTGTGTGTGCGCGCACGTGTGTGTGCGTTTATCCTATAACAGTAATGGAGTCCCTGTCTGCCTGTTCCTGAATTAGCATTTAACATACGACATCTGGGAGCTGAGTGATGCTAATCAGAGACTGGGGGTGGGGCGAGTGGGAGGAGGTGGGAAGGGGTGCATTCATTGCAGCTAAATGTGGCCTATTGAGTGTAAGGCGGCAATTACTTTTTCATACAGGGTAATTGGGAAATACATAGCTCTGTTTATTCAATAAATAAAATAAGTATACCTTTTTGGGGGGTTATGTTTAAACTCAGGCAGGTTCCCTGCATCGAAAGTAGGTGTTGATCGAACATCTGATAGCATTCAGTATCAAAAATATACAAAAGTTGAGAAAATGACAAAGATGGGCAAATGCTTTTTCATGGCACTGTATGTTTCCCTCATCTACACTATATATACAAAAGTACATGGACACGCCTTCAAATTAATGGATTCGGGCAAATACTTTTTCACAGTACTGTACCAGTCAAATACTACAGACACACAGTACCTGTCAAATACTACAGACACACAGTACCTGTCAAATACTACAGATACACAGTACCTGTCAAATACTACAGACACACAGTACCTGTCAAATACTACAGACACACAGTACCTGTCAAATACTACAGACACACAGTACCTGTCAAATACTACAGACACACAGTACCTGTCAAATACTACAGACACACAGCACCTGTCAAATACTACAGACACACAGTACCTGTCAAATACTACAGACACACAGTACCAGTCAAATACTACAGACACACAGTACCTGTCAAATACTACAGACACACAGTACCTGTCAAATACTACAGACACACAGTACCTGTCAAATACTACAGACACACAGTACCTGTCAAATACTACAGACACACAGTACCTGTCAAATACTACAGACACACAGTACCTGTCAAATACTACAGACACACAGTACCTGTCAAATACTACAGACACACAGTACCAGTCAAAAGTTTGGACACACCTATCACCTTTCTACACTGTAGAATAATAGTGAAGACATCAAAACTATGAAATAACACATATGGAATCATGTAGTAAACACCTTTTTTTTTATAAACAAATCAAAATATATTTTATATTTGAGATTCTTCAAAGTAGGCACCCTTTGTCTTGATGACAGCTTTGCACACTCTTGGCTTTCTTTCAACCAGCTTCATGAGGTAGTCACCTGGAATGCATTTCAATTAACAGGTGTGCCTTGTTAAAAGTTAATTTGTGGAATTTCTTTCCTTCTTAATGCTTTTGAGTCAAACAGTTGTTTTGTGACAAGGTAGGGGTGGTATACAGAAGATAGCCCTATTTGGTAAAAGACCAAGTCCATATTATGGCAAGAACAGCGCAAATAATCAAAGAGAAATGACAGTCCATCATTACTTTAAGACATGAAGGTCAGTCAATGAAGAAAATGTCAAGAACTTTGAAAGTCTCTTCAAGTGCAGTCGCAAAAACCATCAAGAGCTTTGATGAAACTGGTTCTCATGAGGACCACAGGAAAGGAAGACCCAGAGTTACCTCTGCTGCAGAAGATAAGTTCATTAGAGTTACCAGCCTCAGAAATTACAGCCCAAATACATTTTCACAGAGTTCAAGTAACAGACACATCTTAAAATCAATTGTTCAGAGGAGACTACATACAGTGGGGAGAACAAGCATTAGCTCATCATAGCTCATGCAATAAAATGCAAATTAATTACTTAAAAATCATACCATGTGATTTTCTGGATTTTTGTTTTAGATTCCGTCTCTCACAGTTGAAGTGTGCCTATGATAAAAATGACAGACCTCTACATGCTTTGTAAGTAGGAAAACCTGCAAAATCGGCAGTGATTTGATACATCAGAGAAGCAGAACTTAATATTCGGTACAGAAATCTTTGTTTGCAATTACAGAGATCATACGTTTCCTGTAGTTCTTGACCAGGTTTGCACACACTGCAGCAGGGATTTTGGCCCACTCCTCCATACAGACCTTCAGGTTTCAGGGCTGTCGCTGGGCAATACGGACTTTCAGCTCCCACCAAAGATTTTCTATTGGGTTCAGGTCTGAAGACTGGCTAGGCCACTCCAGGACCTTGAGATGCTTCTTACGGAGCCACTCCTTAGTTGCCCTGGCTGTGTGTTTCAGGTCGTTGTCATGCTGGAAGACCCAGCCACGACCCATCTTCAATGCTCTTACTGAGGGAAGGAGGTTGTTGGCCAAGATCTCACAATACATGACCCCATCCACCCTCCCCTCAATACGGTGCAGTCGTCCTGTCCCCTTGGCAGAAAAGCATCCCCAAAGAATGATGTTTCCACCTCCATGCTTCACGGTTGGGATGGTGTTCATGGGGTTGTACTCATCCTTCTTCTTCTTCCAAACACGGCGAGTGGAGTTTAGACCAAAAAGCTCTATCTTTGTCTCATCAGACCACATGACCTTCTCCCATTCCTCCTCTGGATCATCCAGATGGTCATTGGCAAACTTCAGACGGGCCTGGACATGGGCTGGCTTGAGCATGGGGACCTTGCGTGCGCTGCAGGATTTTAATACATGACGACTTAGTGTGTTACTAATGGTTTTCTTTGAGACTGTGGTCCCAGCTCTCTTCAGGTCATTGACCAGGTCCTGCCGTGTAGTTCTGGGCTGATCCCTCACCTTCCTCATGATAATTGATGCCCCACGAGGTGAGATCTTGCATGGAGCCCCAGACCAAGGGTGATTGACCGTCATCTTGAACTTCTTCCATTTTCTAATAATTGCGCCAACAGTTGTTGCCTTCTCACCAAGCTGCTTGCCTATTGTCCTGAAGCCCATCCCAGCCTTGTGCAGGTCTACAATTTTATCCCTGATGTCCTTACACAGCTCTCTGGTCTTAGCCATTGTGGAGAGGTTGGAGTCTGTTTGATTGAGTGTGTGGACAGGTGTCTTTTATGCAGGTAACAAGTTCAAACAGGTGCAGTTAATACAGGTAATGAGTGGAGAACAGGAGGGATTCTTAAAGAAAAACGAACAGGTCTGTGAGAGCCGGAATTCTTACTGGTTGCTAGGTGATCAAATACTTATGTCATGCAATAAAATGCAAATTAATTACTTAAAAATCATACAATGTGATTTTTGTTTAGATTCTGTTTCTCACAGTTGAAGTGTACCTATGATAAAAATTGCAGACCTCTACATGCTTTGTAAGTAGGAAAACCTGCAAAATCGGCAGTGTATCAAATACTTGTTCTCCCCACTGTAAATGAGGCCTTCATGGTCAAATTGCTGCAAATAAACCACTACTAAAGGACACCAATAAGAGGAAAACACTTGCTTGGGCCAAGAAACACAAGCAATGAACATTAGACAAGTGGAAATCTATCCTTTGGTCTGAGGAGTCCAAATTTGATTTCAACCGCCGTGTCTTTGTGAGATGCAGAGTAGATGAACTGATGATCTATGCATGTATAGATCCTAACGTGAAGCATGGAGGAGGAGGTGAGATGGTGTGGGGGTGCTTCGCTGTTGACACTGTATGTGATTTACTTAGAATTCATGGCACACTTCACCAGCATGGCTACCACAGTTTAAGTTTTTAGAGATATCAACGCATCCGCCGATGTCTGTGCATCTGTGGTGGAAGGTGGCAGAGCTAGAGCTGTGTTTGTCAGACCATGAGACATCCCAGAAAATCTGTCTTCTCACAAATTTGTCTGTAGTGTCCGAACGGTCTGGCCCACAAATTATGATGTTTGTTAAAGATGAGTCTCTGGAAAGATGAGTCTCATGAACATGATGGTGTACTTCATTTTGCAAAAGTGACTTGGGACTTGTCTGAAGTTGGCACAGCCTGCCAACTTCTGTCTGTAGCGTCCAAACAATTCAAAATCCATGTGCATGTGTGTGTGTAGTGTGTGTGTTAGAATGTGTATGCATGTGTCTGTTTCTGTGGGTGTCTCTAAGGTGTATTTTTTATTTTTTTACTGTTTTTAAATCTGATTCTACATCAGTTACTAAGTAGTACTGTGCACCTCCCATAGTCTGTTCTGGACTAAGGGATTGTGAATAGATCTCTGGAGAAATGCCTTGTGGGATATGCATTGGGTGTCCGAGCTGTTTGCTAGTAGTTTAAACAGACGGCTCGGTACATACAGCTTGTCAACACAAGTTCCAACAAACTTCCACTTTGAGCCATGAGAGATTGACATGCATATTGTTAATGTTAGCTCACTGTGTACATTTAAGGACCAGCCCTGTTCTGAGCTAATTGCAATTGGTAATCCCTCTTTGTGGCACTGACCACACAACTGGACAGTGGTCCAGGTGTGACAACACTATGGCCTATAGGACCTGCCTTGTTGATAGTGCTGTTAAGAATGCAGAGCAGCACTTTATTTTGGACAGACTTCTCCCCCTTAACTGCATCAATATGTTTTGACCATGACAGTTTATACAATCCAGGGTTACCTGGACAAGTCACCTCAACTTGAATGATTTGTCCCAAATACAATGCTTTTAGTTTTTTAAATATTTAGGTCTTATTTCTTGCCACCTCACTGTCATAGCTGATGTATTTATTGTTGAGAGATTTGCATACATTTACTCAAAGCCAGTGTCATGTCATTAGTAAAGATTGAAAACGATTGAAAAAGATTGAAAAAAAATAAGGGTCTCAGACAGCTGCCCTGGGGAATGCCTGATTCTACCTGGATTATGTTGGAGAGACTTCCATTTGTTTCATAGTGTAGTTTCTTCTTTTTATTCAGTTTAGTCACATGATTTCTCAATTTGCAGTACTTTTGCAATCGGCAGTGCAACCAGTCTAATTTGCCATTCATTTTGCCTCATCCTTGTCAACCATATCATTTTTTTTTTAATTCTTCATCAATCCATGGGGATTTCACAGTTTTTACAGTCATTTTTGTAATTTGTGAATCCTCATTAGTAACTGGAATAAGCAATTTCAAAAATGCAATGTCATTTCTGTAGATGTATTGCTATCATCAAAGGTCTAAGTGAGCTTCAGAGACACGAATGTCATCTGTGACTAGCAAGTTATTGATTTCATGAATCTTGTTTCTTAGGCTACATACACGATATATACAAAAGTATGTGGACACCCCTTCAAATTAGTGGATTCGCCTATTTTAGCAACACCCGTTGCTGACAGGTGTATAAAATAGAGCACACAGTCATGCAATCTTTATAGACACGCATTGACAATAGAATGGTCTAACTGAAGTGCTCAGTGACTTTCAACATGCCACTGTCATAGGATGCCACCTTTCCGACAAGTCAGTTCATCTAATTTCTTCCCTACTAAAGCAGCCTTGGTCAACAATAAGTGCTGTTATTGTGAAGTGGAAACATTTAGGCGCAAAAATGTCTCAGCCGTGAAGTGGTAGGTCACACAAGATCACAGAATAGGAGTGAGTGTTGAACAGCATAGCGCATAAAAATTGTACGTCCTCGGTTACTACCGAGTTCCATACTGCCACCATCTGACAGTCCTACGGACGAATCTGGGTTTGGCAGATGCCAGGAGAACGCTACCTGCCCGAATGCATAGTGCTAACTGTAAAGTTTGATCTCACTCACTCACTCACTCACTCACTCACTCACTCACTCACTCACTCACTCACACACTCACTCTCTCACTCTCTCTCTCTCTCTCTCTCACTCTCACTCTCACTCTCACTCTCTCTCTCTCTCAGCATGTGAGTGTTCATGTCCTGAAGCATTCATGTCTCTCTGTGTCGCAGCATGTAACTAACTGTACATGCCTCTGTTAGTATAAGTCTGTTTAGTTTCCTGCTCTGTGGGGACGGTTGCTTCATCTTTGAGGTTAAAAGTAATAACAACCCTCTGGTATCTGAATAGGAGCCTCTATCTCTCTCTCTAGCTCTCTCTCTCTCTCTCTCTCTCTCTCCCTCTCTCCCTCTCTCCCTCTCGCTCTCCCTCCACTCTCTCTCTCTCCCTCTCTCTCTCTCCCTCTCTCCCTCTCTCTCCCTCTCTCCCTCTCGCTCTCCCTCTCTCTCTCTCCTCTGCTGAGCTCTTATCTGCAAGGAAGAAAACAGATTGTGGATGTGGATGGGAACCTGTCTCAATCCAAAAACTTTGAACCACAGGGCTCAAAATGAGTGTACTGGGTCCACTTTTCTTTTGCCAACAATAAACTTAGTTTTTTTCATCCCTCTGACATCATTGCTTCATAGAACAGCATTATATGAGTTGCATTTCTTTTTCATTCCACACTGCTCAACTCAACTTAACTCCATTTGTCCACGAAGAAAACAAAAAAGGTTCTGGGGCGGACAGTGGTACCGTTTCCCCCAATGGGGATTCCTGCTTTACGGTGGTAGCAGGTGTCACAGTTGTCACAGCAAAAGACTCCGTTAAATTATCTTGGATGTGTGCTAGATAATCATCTGACAGGGAAGAGAATGGCTCAGAAGTGAAACTGATAAAACGCACTTTAAAATCAGGCTCCACATTTTCTGGATGGAGGCATTGGTTCACTTTCATTTACGTGTATACAATAGCGCGCCACAATATAATAAAAAATAAAAAAACAACTACAGACATCTTAGAACAAATTAGTCAGAACTTCCAGCACATTCCCACTTTGAAAGCCTCAGAGTTCTGAAAGTGGAGGAGAGAGTCTCTCTGATTAAAATGGTGTCCTGTACATAAGTCTGTCCACAGTACGGTCCCCAAGTACCTACAGTGCCTTCAGAAAGTGACCAGGGGAGTGTATTGTCTCTATAGTGTTGACCAGAGGAGTGTATTGTCTCCATAGTGTTGACCAGAGGAGTGTATTGTCTCTATAGTGTTGACCAGAGGAGTGTATTGTCTCTATAGTGATATGTTGACCAGGGGAGTGTATTGTCTCCATAGTGTTGACCAGAGGAGTGTATTGTCTCCATAGTGTTGACCAGAGGAGTGTATTGTCTCTATAGTGTTGACCAGAGGAGTGTATTGTCTCCATAGTGTTGACCAGAGGAGTGTATTGTCTCCATAGTGTTGACCAGAGGAGTGTATTGTCTCTATAGTGTTGACCAGAGGAGTGTATTGTCTCTATAGTGATATGTTGACCAGGGGAGTGTATTGTCTCCATAGTGTTGACCAGAGGAGTGTATTGTCTCCATAGTGTTGACCAGAGGAGTGTATTGTCTCTATAGTGTTGAACAGAGGAGTGTATTGTCTCCATAGTGTTGACCAGAGGAGTGTATTGTCTCCATAGTGTTGACCAGAGGAGTGTATTGTCTCCATAGTGTTGACCAGAGGAGTGTATTGTCTCCATAGTGTTGACCAGACAGTGTATTGTCTCTATAGTGTTGACCAGAGGAGTGTATTGTCTCTATAGTGATATGTTGACCAGAGGAGTGTATTGTCTCTATACTGATATGTTGACCAGGGGAGTGTATTGTCTCTATAGTGTTGACCAGAGGAGTGTATTGTCTCTATAGTGATATGTTGACCAGAGGAGTGTATTGTCTCTATAGTGATATGTTAACCAGAGGAGTGTATTGTCTCTATAGTGTTAACCAGAGGAGTGTATTGTCTCTATAGTGATATGTTGACCAGGGGAGTGTATTGTCTCTATAGTGTTGACCAGAGGAGTGTATTGTCTCTATAGTGTTGACCAGACAGAGGAGTCTATTGTCTCTATAGTGTTGGCCAGACAGAGGAGTCTATTGTCTCTATAGTGTTGACCAGAAAGAGTAGTGTATTGTCTCTATAGTTTTGACCAGACAGAGGAGTCTAATTTCTCTATAGTGTTGGCCAGACAGAGGAGTCTATTGTCTCTGTAGTGTTGACCAGACAGAGGAGTGTATTGTCTCTGTAGTGTTGACCAGACAGAGGAGTGTATTGTCCCTTTGACCTATTCCACCTTATGTTGTGTTACAGCATTCATTCAAAAACAGATTAAATATATTTTTTTCCCAGAAACGATACCCCATAATGACAGTGTGAATATGTAAACGATTCCCCATAATGACAGTGTGAATATGTAAACGAGTCCCCATAATGACAGTGTGAATATGTAAACGATTCCCCATAATGACAGTGTGAATATGTAAACGATTCCCCATAATGACAGTGTGAATATGTAAACGATTCCCCATAATGACAGTGTGAATATGTAAACGATTCCCCATAATGACAGTGTGAATATGTAAACGATTCCCCATAATGACAGTGTGAATATGTAAACGATTCCCCATAATGACAGTGTGAATATGTAAACGATTCCCCATAATGACAGTGTGAATATGTAAACGATTCCCCATAATGACAGTGTGAATATGTAAACGATTCCCCATAATGACAGTGTGAATATGTAAACGATTCCCCATAATGACAGTGTGAATATGTAAACGATTCCCCATAATGACAGTGTGAATATGTAAACGATTCCCCATAATGACAGTGTGAATATGTAAACGATTCCCCATAATGACAGTGTGAATATGTAAACGATTCCCCATAATGACAGTGTGAATATGTAAACGATTCCCCATAATGACAGTGTGAATATGTAAACGATTCCCCATAATGACAGTGTGAATATGTAAATGATTCCCCATAATGACAGTGTGAATATGTAAACGATTCCCCATAATGACAGTGTGAATATGTAAACGATTCCCCATAATGACAGTGTGAATATGTAAACGATTCCCCATAATGACAGTGTGAATATGTAAACGATTCCCCATAATGACAGTGTGAATATGTTTTTACTTTTTTTCTTTGCTAATTCATAAAAAAAAATATATTTCAATCTTATTAGTATTCACAGCCCTGAGTCAGTACTTTTGTAGAAGCACCTTTGGCAGTGATTACAGCCGTGAGTCTTTCTGGGTGAGTCTCTAAGAGCTTTCCACACCTGGATTGTGCAACATTTGCCCCTATGATTACTTTCAAAATTCTTCAAGCTCAAGTCAAATTGGTTGTTGATCATCGCTAGACAAGACTATTTTCATGTCTTGACATAGATTTTCAAGTAGATTTCAGTCAACACTGTAACTCGGACACTCAGTAGTAACATTCATTCACTGTCTTCTTGGTGAGCAACCAGTGTTTTAGATTATTATCCTGCTGAAAGGTGAATTAATCTCAGTGTCTGGTGGAAAGCACACAGAACCAGGGTTTTCCTCTAGGATTTTGCCGGTGCTTAGCTCCATTACTATCTCCACTCAGTAATGTGTTGTATTGGATTTGCCAAAAAACACAACACTAGACAAAAATTAATTGCTTTTGCAATTAACTTTAGTAACTTTAGGGACTTGATGAAAACAGGATGCATGTTTTGGAATGTTTGTATTCTGTACAGGCTTCCTTCTCTTCGCTCAGTTAGGTTAGTATTGTGGAGTAACTACAATGTTGTTCATCCATACTCAGTGTTCTCCTATCACAGCCATTAAACTCTGTCAGTTAGGTTAGTGTTGTGGAGTAACTACAATGTTGTTGATCCATCCTCAGTGTTCTCCTATCACAGCTATTAAACTCTGTAACTGTTTTAAAGTCACCATTGTCCTCATGGTGAAAATCCCTGAGCGGGTTTCCTTCCTCTACGGCAACTGAGTTAGGAAGGACGCCGGTATCTTTGTAGTGACTGGGTGTATTGATACAACATCCAAAGTGTAGTTAATAACTTCACCATTATCCAAGGAATATTCTGCTTTTTTTCTCTTTTTTTTCTACCCATCTACCAATGGGTGCCCTTCTTTGTGAGGCATTGGAAAACCTCCTTGGTTGTTTTGTGGTTGAGTATGTGTTCGAAATTTCCTGCTCGACTGAGGGACCTTACAGATAATTGCATGTGTTGGGTACAGAGATGAGGTAGTCATTCAAAATTGATGTTGAAACACTATTATTGCACACAGAGTGAGACCATGAAAGGTACTGTGTGGCTTGTTAACACTAGTACAGCTGTAAGCCAGAGCCCACGGATGTTTGATTTTGTAAATAACACTAATCTATTGTATAGAATATAGTTGTCATAGTTACTGATATGAGGGGGGGAGGGGGGGGGGGCATTCTTGTACTGATGAGGAACGACGGTAGTATCTTTAGGGTCTCTTTAACTGATACTGGTGTTGTGCTAACACTAGAACAGACATAGGCCAGAGCCCAATGATATTTGGTTTTGTAAATTAAAAACATTTAAAATGTCCCGTTCCTCTCCTGGATAAATGTTTTGTATTTTACGCTGCTCATTTGTCAAAATGTTGAAATCACAAACAGAAGAGTATTTAGAGTATTTTTACCAGGTTTTTTTTCTCACTTTTCCCAACTTAACCCACCAGGACAATGTGCTGTAGGACGTTGGTACCCAGCCAGGCTCCAAGACAATGTTCTGCAGGACGATGGTACCCAGCCAGGCTCCAGGACAATGTTCTGTAGGACGTTGGTACCCAGCCAGGCTCCAAGACAATGTTCTGTAGGACGTTGGTACCCAGCCAGGCTCCAAGACAATGTTCTGTAGGACGTTGGTACCCAGCCAGGCTCCAAGACAATGTTCTGTAGGACGTTGGTACCCAGCCAGGCTCCAAGACAATGTTCTGTAGGACGTTGGTACCCAGCCAGGCTCCAAGACAATGTTCTGTAGGACGTTGGTACCCAGCCAGGCTCCAAGACAATGTTCTGTAGGACCCTGGTACCCAGCCAGGCTCCAAGACAATGTTCTGCAGGACGATGGTACCCAGCCAGGCTCCAGGACAATGTTCTGTAGGACGTTGGTACCCAGCCAGGCTCCAAGACAATGTTCTGTAGGACGTTGGTACCCAGCCAGGCTCCAAGACAATGTTCTGTAGGACCCTGGTACCCAGCCAGGCTCCAAGACAATGTTCTGTAGGACGTTGGTACCCAGCCAGGCTCCAAGACAATGTTCTGTAGGAACGTTGGTACCCAGCCAGGCTCCAAGACAATGTTCTGTAGGACGTTGGTACCCAGCCAGGCTCCAAGACAATGTTCTGTAGTATGTTGGTACCCAGCCAGGCTCCAAGACAATGTGTTGTAGTATGTTGGTACCCAGCCAGGCTCTAATGCGTCTCTCTCTCTCCTCACCGAATGAATGACAAATGGAGGAATGGGCGATAATTGTGCACCTTCCTTCACATTTACATTTAAATGAGGCCTATAACTGAATGATAAGGGTGTTGATTTACTTTAGAAAGACAATAGTGAAATTATGAGTTTGTGCCATGCATACTTATCAGCAGCAAATAATTTGACCACATGCCTTACGGGTTGATACTGTCATGTACTGTCATGTTGTGTCTTGTCTCTGTCCTTTCCCTTCACCCTGTCTCCCTCTGCTGGTCGTTGTTAGGTTACCTTTTCTCCCCCGCTTTCCCCCAGCTGTTCCTTGTCTCCTCTGACTACCCATTCACCCCGTTTCCCACCTGTTCCCTTTTTCCCTCTGATTAGGTCCCTATATCTCTCTCTGTTTCTGTTCCTGTCCTTGTCGGATTCTTGTTTGTTGTGTTTCATGCCTGAGCCAGACTATCGTCATGTTTGCTGTAACCTTGTCCTGTCCTGTCGGAATCTGCCGGTCTATCTGAGCCTACCACAGTTTGGTTATTAAAGAAGCTCTGTTTAAGTTAGTTCGCTTTTGGGTCCTCATTCACTCACCGTAACAGATACAATTATTTTTTACATTTTACTTTGTAAAAATAAGCTGTTATGTTTAATTTACTGTAACTCCATCACTAATCACATTTATTGAAACTAAACATGTTGAATAACGTTGAATAATGCAAAACATATGCTTGACTTTATCCAAGTTGATGAGCGGGAAACGAACGATGACAGTCAGCCTGCACAGCCGGCCCATCGAAACTACACCTCAACTACATCCAAAACTAATTTCACACATAGTAAGATTCAGCCTATAGACAATATTATATTGACAATAATCTGATGAGTGACAATATCATGTCAAATTGTATGTGAAGAGATGGGAGCATCTTGTAATTGACAGATGCAGGGAAAACAGTATCACTTCATCAAATCCTCCTTCAGAGTCACGTGAAACATTTTGATTTCTATATAGTATCAGAAAGTGCATAATCCACAGTTTCCATGACACTTCCTTTGTCAAATAACTCTCAAAATTCAAGAAGTGCAGCTCTGTTTCCAAATGTCACTTTTTCCTAGAATATCCACTGACCATGCATTCAACATGACCACTCCACTGTCTCTACATTCAACATGACCACTCTGTCTCTACATTCAACACATGACCACTCCACTGTCTCTACATTCAACACATGACCACTCTACTGTCTCTACATTCAACATGACCACTCTACTGTCTCTACATTCAACATGACCACTCTACTGTCTCTACATTCAACATGACCACTATACTGTCTCTACATTCAACATGACCACTCTACTGTCTCTACATTCAACATGACCACTCTACTGTCTCTACATTCAACATGACCACTCTACTGTCTCTACATTCAACATGACCACTCTACTGTCTCTACATTCAACACATGACCACTCTACTGTCTCTACATTCAACATGACCACTCTACTGTCTCTACATTCAACATGACCACTCTACTGTCTCTACATTCAACACATGACCACTCTACTGTCTCTACATTCAACACATGACCACTCTACTGTCTCTACATTCAACATGACCACTCTACTGTCTCTACATTCAACACATGACCACTCTACTGTCTCTACATTCAACACATGACCACTCTACTGTCCATGCATTCAACATGACCACTCTGTCTCTACATTCAACACATGACCACTCTACTGTCTCTACATTCAACATGACCACTCTACTGTCTCTACATTCAAAACATGACCACTCTTCTGTCTCTACATTCAACATGACCACTCTACTGTCTCTACATTCAACATGACCACTCTACTGTCTCTAAATTCAACACATGACCACTCTACTGTCTCTACATTCAGCACACGACCACTCTACTGTCTCTACATTCAGCACATGACCACTCTACTGTCTCTACATTCAACACATGGCCACTCTACTGTCTCTACATTCAACAGATGACCAATCTACTGTCTCTACATTCAACACATGACCACTTTACTGTCTCTACATTCAACACATGACCACTCTACTGTCTCTACATTCAACACATGACCACTCTACTGTCTCTACATTCAACACATGACCACTCCACTGTCTCTACATTCAACACATGACCACTCTACTGTCTCTACATTCAACACATGAACTCTCTACTGTCTCTACATTCAACACATGACCACTCTACTGTCTCTACATTCAACACATGACCACTCTACTGTCTCTACATTCAAAACATGACCACTCTACTGTCTCTACATTCAACACATGACCACTCTACTGTCTCTACATTCAACACATGACCACTCTACTGTCTCTACATTCAAAACATGACCACTCTACTGTCTCTACATTCAACACATGACCACTCTACTGTCTCTACATTCAACACATGACCACTCTACTGTCTCTACATTCAACACATGACCACTCTACTGTCTCTACATTCAAAACATGACCACTCTACTGTCTCTACATTCAACATGACCACTCTACTGTCTCTACATTCAACACATGACCACTCCACTGTCTCTACATTCAACACATGACCCCTCTACTGTCTCTACATTCAACATGACCACTCTACTGTCTCTACATTCAACATGACCACTCTACTGTCTCTACATTCAACATGACCACTATACTGTCTCTACATTCAACATGACCACTCTACTGTCTCTACATTCAACATGACCACTCTACTGTCTCTACATTCAACATGACCACTCTACTGTCTCTACATTCAACATGACCACTCTACTGTCTCTACATTCAACACATGACCACTCTACTGTCTCTACATTCAACATGACCACTCTACTGTCTCTACATTCAACATGACCACTCTACTGTCTCTACATTCAACACATGACCACTCTACTGTCTCTACATTCAACACATGACCACTCTACTGTCTCTACATTCAACATGACCACTCTACTGTCTCTACATTCAACACATGACCACTCTACTGTCTCTACATTCAACACATGACCACTCTACTGTCCATGCATTCAACATGACCACTCTGTCTCTACATTCAACACATGACCACTCTACTGTCTCTACATTCAACATGACCACTCTACTGTCTCTACATTCAAAACATGACCACTCTACTGTCTCTACATTCAACATGACCACTCTACTGTCTCTACATTCAACATGACCACTCTACTGTCTCTACATTCAACACATGACCACTCTACTGTCTCTACATTCAGCACACGACCACTCTACTGTCTCTACATTCAGCACATGACCACTCTACTGTCTCTACATTCAACACATGACCACTCTACTGTCTCTACATTCAACAGATGACCACTCTACTGTCTCTACATTCAACACATGACCACTTTACTGTCTCTACATTCAACACATGACCACTCTACTGTCTCTACATTCAACACATAACCACTCTACTGTCTCTACATTCAACATGACCACTCTACTGTCTCTACATTCAACATGACCACTCTACTGTCTCTACATTCAACACATGACCACTCTACTGTCTCTACATTCAACATGACCACTCTACTGTCTCTACATTCAACATGACCACTCTACTGTCTCTACATTCAACACATGACCACTCTACTGTCTCTACATTCAACACATGACCACTCTACTGTCTCTACATTCAACATGACCACTCTACTGTCTCTACATTCAACACATGACCACTCTACTGTCTCTACATTCAACACATGACCACTCTACTGTCCATGCATTCAACATGACCACTCTGTCTCTACATTCAACACATGACCACTCTACTGTCTCTACATTCAACATGACCACTCTACTGTCTCTACATTCAAAACATGACCACTCTACTGTCTCTACATTCAACATGACCACTCTACTGTCTCTACATTCAACATGACCACTCTACTGTCTCTACATTCAACACATGACCACTCTACTGTCTCTACATTCAGCACACGACCACTCTACTGTCTCTACATTCAGCACATGACCACTCTACTGTCTCTACATTCAACACATGACCACTCTACTGTCTCTACATTCAACAGATGACCACTCTACTGTCTCTACATTCAACACATGACCACTTTACTGTCTCTACATTCAACACATGACCACTCTACTGTCTCTACATTCAACACATAACCACTCTACTGTCTCTACATTCAACACATGACCACTCTACTGTCTCTACATTCAACACATGACCACTCTACTGTCTCTACATTCAACACATGACCACTCTACTGTCTCTACATTCAACACATGACCACTTTACTGTCTCTACATTCAACACATGACCACTCTACTGTCTCTACATTCAACACATAACCACTCTACTGTCTCTACATTCAACATGACCACTCTACTGTCTCTACATTCAACATGACCACTCTACTGTCTCTACATTCAACACATGACCACTCTACTGTCTCTACATTCAACATGACCACTCTACTGTCTCTACATTCAACATGACCACTCTACTGTCTCTACATTCAACACATGACCACTCTACTGTCTCTACATTCAACACATGACCACTCTACTGTCTCTACATTCAACATGACCACTCTACTGTCTCTACATTCAACACATGACCACTCTACTGTCTCTACATTCAACACATGACCACTCTACTGTCCATGCATTCAACATGACCACTCTGTCTCTACATTCAACACATGACCACTCTACTGTCTCTACATTCAACATGACCACTCTACTGTCTCTACATTCAAAACATGACCACTCTACTGTCTCTACATTCAACATGACCACTCTACTGTCTCTACATTCAACATGACCACTCTACTGTCTCTACATTCAACACATGACCACTCTACTGTCTCTACATTCAGCACACGACCACTCTACTGTCTCTACATTCAGCACATGACCACTCTACTGTCTCTACATTCAACACATGACCACTCTACTGTCTCTACATTCAACAGATGACCACTCTACTGTCTCTACATTCAACACATGACCACTTTACTGTCTCTACATTCAACACATGACCACTCTACTGTCTCTACATTCAACACATAACCACTCTACTGTCTCTACATTCAACACATGACCACTCTACTGTCTCTACATTCAACACATGACCACTCTACTGTCTCTACATTCAACACATGACCACTCTACTGTCTCTACATTCAAAACATGACCACTCTACTGTCTCTACATTCAACACATGACCACTCTACTGTCTCTACATTCAACACATGACCACTCTACTGTCTCTACATTCAACACATGACCACTCTACTGTCTCTACATTCAACACATGACCACTCTACTGTCTCTACATTCAAAACATGACCACTCTACTGTCTCTACATTCAACACATGACCACTCTACTGTCTCTACATTCAACACATGACCACTCTACTGTCTCTACATTCAACATGACCACTCTACTGTCTCTACATTCAACATGACCACTCTACTGTCTCTACATTCAACATGACCACTCTACTGTCTCTACATTCAACATGACCACTCTACTGTCTCTACATTCAACACATGACCACTCTACTGTCTCTACATTCAACACATGACCACTCTACTGTCTCTACATTCAACATGACCACTCTACTGTCTCTACATTCAACACATGACCACTCTACTGTCTCTACATTCAACACATGACCACTCTACTGTCCATGCATTCAACATGACCACTCTGTCTCTACATTCAACACATGACCACTCTACTGTCTCTACATTCAACATGACCACTCTACTGTCTCTACATTCAAAACATGACCACTCTTCTGTCTCTACATTCAACATGACCACTCTACTGTCTCTATATTCAACATGACCACTCTACTGTCTCTACATTCAACACATGACCACTCTACTGTCTCTACATTCAGCACACGACCACTCTACTGTCTCTACATTCAGCACATGACCACTCTACTGTCTCTACATTCAACACATGACCACTCTACTGTCTCTACATTCAACAGATGACCACTCTACTGTCTCTACATTCAACACATGACCACTATACTGTCTCTACATTCAACACATGACCACTCTACTGTCTCTACATTCAACACATAACCACTCTACTGTCTCTACATTCAACACATGACCACTCTACTGTCTCTACATTCAACACATGACCACTCTACTGTCTCTACATTCAACACATGACCACTCTACTGTCTCTACATTCAAAACATGACCACTCTACTGTCTCTACATTCAACACATGACCACTCCACTGTCTCTACATTCAACACATGACCCCTCTACTGTCTCTACATTCAACATGACCACTCTACTGTCTCTACATTCAACATGACCACTCTACTGTCTCTACATTCAACATGACCACTATACTGTCTCTACATTCAACATGACCACTCTACTGTCTCTACATTCAACATGACCACTCTACTGTCTCTACATTCAACATGACCACTCTACTGTCTCTACATTCAACATGACCACTCTACTGTCTCTACATTCAACACATGACCACTCTACTGTCTCTACATTCAACATGACCACTCTACTGTCTCTACATTCAACATGACCACTCTACTGTCTCTACACTCAACACATGACCACTCTACTGTCTCTACATTCAACACATGACCACTCTACTGTCTCTACATTCAACATGACCACTCTACTGTCTCTACATTCAACACATGACCACTCTACTGTCTCTACATTCAACACATGACCACTCTACTGTCCATGCATTCAACATGACCACTCTGTCTCTACATTCAACACATGACCACTCTACTGTCTCTACATTCAACATGACCACTCTACTGTCTCTACATTCAAAACATGACCACTCTACTGTCTCTACATTCAACATGACCACTCTACTGTCTCTACATTCAACATGACCACTCTACTGTCTCTACATTCAACACATGACCACTCTACTGTCTCTACATTCAGCACACGACCACTCTACTGTCTCTACATTCAGCACATGACCACTCTACTGTCTCTACATTCAACACATGACCACTCTACTGTCTCTACATTCAACAGATGACCACTCTACTGTCTCTACATTCAACACATGACCACTTTACTGTCTCTACATTCAACACATGACCACTCTACTGTCTCTACATTCAACACATAACCACTCTACTGTCTCTACATTCAACACATGACCACTCTACTGTCTCTACATTCAACACATGACCACTCCACTGTCTCTACATTCAACACATGACCACTCTACTGTCTCTACATTCAACACATGAACTCTCTACTGTCTCTACATTCAACACATGACCACTCTACTGTCTCTACATTCAACACATGACCACTCTACTGTCTCTACATTCAAAACATGACCACTCTACTGTCTCTACATTCAACACATGACCACTCTACTGTCTCTACATTCAACACATGACCACTCTACTGTCTCTACATTCAACACATGACCACTCTACTGTCTCTACATTCAACACATGACCACTCTACTGTCTCTACATTCAAAACATGACCACTCTACTGTCTCTACATTCAACACATGACCACTCTACTGTCTCTACATTCAACACATGACCACTCTACTGTCTCTACATTCAACACATGACCACTCTACTGTCTCTACATTCAAAACATGACCACTCTACTGTCTCTACATTCAACATGACCACTCTACTGTCTCTACATTCAACACATGACCACTCTACTGTCTCTACATTCAACATGACCACTCTACTGTCTCTACATTCAACACATGACCACTCTACTGTCTCTACATTCAAAACATGACCACTCTACTGTCTCTACATTCAAAACATGACCACTCTACTGTCTCTACATTCAACATGACCACTCTACTGTCTCTACATTCAACATGACCACTCTACTGTCTCTACATTCAACACATGACCACTCTACTGTCTCTACATTCAGCACACGACCACTCTACTGTCTCTACATTCAGCACATGACCACTCTACTGTCTCTACATTCAACACATGACCACTCTACTGTCTCTACATTCAACAGATGACCACTCTACTGTCTCTACATTCAACACATGACCACTTTACTGTCTCTACATTCAACACATGACCACTCTACTGTCTCTACATTCAACACATAACCACTCTACTGTCTCTACATTCAACACATGACCACTCTACTGTCTCTACATTCAACACATGACCACTCCACTGTCTCTACATTCAACACATGAACTCTCTACTGTCTCTACATTCAACACATGACCACTCTACTGTCTCTACATTCAACACATGACCACTCTACTGTCTCTACATTCAAAACATGACCACTCTACTGTCTCTACATTCAACACATGACCACTCTACTGTCTCTACATTCAACACATGACCACTCTACTGTCTCTACATTCAACACATGACCACTCTACTGTCTCTACATTCAACACATGACCACTCTACTGTCTCTACATTCAAAACATGACCACTCTACTGTCTCTACATTCAACACATGACCACTCTACTGTCTCTACATTCAACACATGACCACTCTACTGTCTCTACATTCAACACATGACCACTCTACTGTCTCTACATTCAAAACATGACCACTCTACTGTCTCTACATTCAACATGACCACTCTACTGTCTCTACATTCAACACATGACCACTCTACTGTCTCTACATTCAACATGACCACTCTACTGTCTCTACATTCAACACATGACCACTCTACTGTCTCTACATTCAAAACATGACCACTCTACTGTCTCTACATTCAACATGACCACTCTACTGTCTCTACATTCAACACATGACCACTCTACTGTCTCTACATTCAACACATGACCACTCTACTGTCTCTACATTCAACACATGACCACTCTACTGTCTCTACATTCAACACATGACCACTCTACTGTCTCTACATTCAACACATGACCACTCTACTGTCTCTACATTAAACACATGACCACTCTACTGTCTCTACATTCAACACATGACCACTCTACAGTCTCTACATTCAACACATGACCACTCTACTGTCTCTACATTCAACACACGACCACTCTACTGTCTCTACATTCAACACATGACCACTCTACTGTCTCTACATTCAACACATGACCACTCTACTGTCTCTACATTCAACATGACCACTCTACTGTCTCTACATTCAACACATGACCACTCTACTGTCTCTACATTCAACACATGACCACTCTACTGTCTCTACATTCAACACATGACCACTCTACTGTCTCTACATTCAACATGACCACTCTACTGTCTCTACATTCAACACATGACCACTCTACTGTCTCTACATTCAACACATGACCACTCTACTGTCTCTACATTCAACACATGACCACTCTACTGTCTCTACATTCAACACATGACCACTCTACTGTCTCTACATTCAACACATGACCACTCTACTGTCTCTACATTCAACACATGACCACTCTACTGTCTCTACATTCAACACATGACCACTCTACTGTCTCTACATTCAACACATGACCACTCTACTGTCTCTACATTCAACACATGACCACTCTACTGTCTCTACATTCAACACATGACCACTATACTGTCTCTACATTCAACACATGACCACTCTACTGTCTCTACATTCAGCACATGACCACTCTACTGTCTCTACATTCAACACATGACCACTCTACTGTCTCTACATTCAACACATGACCACTCTACTGTCTCTACATTCAACATGACCACTCTACTGTCTCTACATTCAACACATGACCACTCTACTGTCTCTACATTCAAAACATGACCACTCTACTGTCTCTACATTCAACATGACCACTCTACTGTCTCTACATTCAACACATGACCACTCTACTGTCTCTACATTCAACACATGACCACTCTACTGTCTCTACATTCAACACATGACCACTCTACTGTCTCTACATTCAACACATGACCACTATACTGTCTCTACATTCAACACATGACCACTCTACTGTCTCTACATTCAACATGACCACTCTACTGTCTCTACATTCAACACATGACCACTCTACTGTCTCTACATTCAACACATGACCACTCTACTGTCTCTACATTCAACATGACCACTCTACTGTCTCTACATTCAACACATGACCACTCTACTGTCTCTACATTCAACACATGACCACTCTACTGTCTCTACATTCAACACATGACCACTCTACTGTCCATGCATTCAACATGACCACTCTGTCTCTACATTCAACACATGACCACTCTACTGTCTCTACATTCAACATGACCACTCTACTGTCTCTACATTCAAAACATGACCACTCTACTGTCTCTACATTCAACATGACCACTGTACTGTCTCTACATTCAACACATGACCACTCTACTGTCTCTACATTCAGCACACGACCACTCTACTGTCTCTACATTCAGCACATGACCACTCTACTGTCTCTACATTCAACACATGACCACTCTACTGTCTCTACATTCAACAGATGACCACTCTACTGTCTCTACATTCAACACATGACCACTTTACTGTCTCTACATTCAACACATGACCACTCTACTGTCTCTACATTCAACACATAACCACTCTACTGTCTCTACATTCAACACATGACCACTCTACTGTCTCTACATTCAACACATGACCACTCCACTGTCTCTACATTCAACACATGACCACTCTGCTGTCTCTACATTCAACACATGACCACTCTGCTGTCTCTACATTCAACACATGACCACTCTACTGTCTCTACATTCAACACATGACCACTCTACTGTCTCTACATTCAACACATGACCACTCTACTGTCTCTACATTCAAAACATGACCACTCTACTGTCTCTACATTCAACACATGACCACTCTACTGTCTCTACATTCAACACATGACCACTCTACTGTCTCTACATTCAAAACATGACCACTCTACTGTCTCTACATTCAACACATGACCACTCTACTGTCTCTACATTCAACACATGACCACTCTACTGTCTCTACATTCAACACATGACCACTCTACTGTCTCTACATTCAACACATGACCACTCTACTGTCTCTACATTCAACACATGACCACTCTACTGTCTCTACATTCAACATGACCACTCTACTGTCTCTACATTCAACACATGACCACTCTACTGTCTCTACATTCAAAACATGACCACTCTACTGTCTCTACATTCAACATGACCACTCTACTGTCTCTACATTCAACACATGACCACTCTACTGTCTCTACATTCAACATGACCACTCTACTGTCTCTACATTCAACACATGACCACTCTACTGTCTCTACATTCAACACATGACCACTCTACTGTCTCTACATTCAACATGACCACTCTACTGTCTCTACATTCAACACATGACCACTCTACTGTCTCTACATTCAACACATGACCACTCTACTGTCTCTACATTCAACACATGACCACTCTACTGTCTCTACATTCAACACATGACCACTCTACTGTCTCTACATTCAACACATGACCACTCTACTGTCTCTACATTCAACACATGACCACTCTACTGTCTCTACATTCAACACATGACCACTCTACTGTCTCTACATTCAACACATAACCACTCTACTGTCTCTACATTCAACACATGACCACTCTACTGTCTCTACATTCAACACATGACCACTCCACTGTCTCTACATTCAACACATGACCACTCTACTGTCTCTACATTCAACACATGACCACTCTACTGTCTCTACATTCAACACATGACCACTCTACTGTCTCTACATTCAACACATGACCACTCTACTGTCTCTACATTCAACACATGACCACTCTACTGTCTCTACATTCAAAACATGACCACTCTACTGTCTCTACATTCAACACATGACCACTCTACTGTCTCTACATTCAACACATGACCACTCTACTGTCTCTACATTCAAAACATGACCACTCTACTGTCTCTACATTCAACACATGACCACTCTACTGTCTCTACATTCAACACATGACCACTCTACTGTCTCTACATTCAACACATGACCACTCTACTGTCTCTACATTCAACACATGACCACTCTACTGTCTCTACATTCAACACATGACCACTCTACTGTCTCTACATTCAACATGACCACTCTACTGTCTCTACATTCAACACATGACCACTCTACTGTCTCTACATTCAAAACATGACCACTCTACTGTCTCTACATTCAACATGACCACTCTACTGTCTCTACATTCAACACATGACCACTCTACTGTCTCTACATTCAACATGACCACTCTACTGTCTCTACATTCAACACATGACCACTCTACTGTCTCTACATTCAACACATGACCACTCTACTGTCTCTACATTCAACACATGACCACTCTACTGTCTCTACATTCAACACATGACCACTCTACTGTCTCTACATTCAACACATGACCACTCTACTGTCTCTACATTCAACACATGACCACTCTACTGTCTCTACATTCAACACATGACCACTCTACTGTCTCTACATTCAACACATGACCACTCTACTGTCTCTACATTCAACACATGACCACTCTACTGTCTCTACATTCAACACATGACCACTCTACTGTCTCTACATTCAACACATGACCACTCTACTGTCTCTACATTCAACATGACCACTCTACTGTCTCTACATTCAACACATGACCACTCTACTGTCTCTACATTCAACACATGACCACTCTACTGTCTCTACATTCAACACATGACCACTCTACTGTCTCTACATTCAACACATGACCACTCTACTGTCTCTACATTCAAAACATGACCACTCTACTGTCTCTACATTCAACACATGACCACTCTACTGTCTCTACATTCAACACATGACCACTCTACTGTCTCTACATTCAACACATGACCACTCTACTGTCTCTACATTCAACACATGACCACTCTACTGTCTCTACATTCAACACATGACCACTCCACTGTCTCTACATTCAACACATGACCACTCTGCTGTCTCTACATTCAACACATGACCACTCTGCTGTCTCTACATTCAACACATGACCACTCTACTGTCTCTACATTCAACACATGACCACTCTACTGTCTCTACATTCAACACATGACCACTCTACTGTCTCTACATTCAAAACATGACCACTCTACTGTCTCTACATTCAACACATGACCACTCTACTGTCTCTACATTCAACACATGACCACTCTACTGTCTCTACATTCAAAACATGACCACTCTACTGTCTCTACATTCAACACATGACCACTCTACTGTCTCTACATTCAACACATGACCACTCTACTGTCTCTACATTCAACACATGACCACTCTACTGTCTCTACATTCAACACATGACCACTCTACTGTCTCTACATTCAACACATGACCACTCTACTGTCTCTACATTCAACATGACCACTCTACTGTCTCTACATTCAACACATGACCACTCTACTGTCTCTACATTCAAAACATGACCACTCTACTGTCTCTACATTCAACATGACCACTCTACTGTCTCTACATTCAACACATGACCACTCTACTGTCTCTACATTCAACATGACCACTCTACTGTCTCTACATTCAACACATGACCACTCTACTGTCTCTACATTCAACACATGACCACTCTACTGTCTCTACATTCAACATGACCACTCTACTGTCTCTACATTCAACACATGACCACTCTACTGTCTCTACATTCAACACATGACCACTCTACTGTCTCTACATTCAACACATGACCACTCTACTGTCTCTACATTCAACACATGACCACTCTACTGTCTCTACATTCAACACATGACCACTCTACTGTCTCTACATTCAACACATGACCACTCTACTGTCTCTACATTCAACACATGACCACTCTACTGTCTCTACATTCAGCACATGACCACTCTACTGTCTCTACATTCAACACATGACCACTCTACTGTCTCTACATTCAACACATGACCACTCTACTGTCTCTACATTCAACACATGACCACTCTACTGTCTCTACATTCAGCACATGACCACTCTACTGTCTCTACATTCAACACATGACCACTCTACTGTCTCTACATTCAACAGATGACCACTCTACTGTCTCTACATTCAACACATGACCACTTTACTGTCTCTACATTCAACACATGACCACTCTACTGTCTCTACATTCAACACATAACCACTCTACTGTCTCTACATTCAACACATGACCACTCTACTGTCTCTACATTCAACACATGACCACTCCACTGTCTCTACATTCAACACATGACCACTCTACTGTCTCTACATTCAACACATGACCACTCTACTGTCTCTACATTCAACACATGACCACTCTACTGTCTCTACATTCAACACATGACCACTCTACTGTCTCTACATTCAACACATGACCACTCTACTGTCTCTACATTCAAAACATGACCACTCTACTGTCTCTACATTCAACACATGACCACTCTACTGTCTCTACATTCAACACATGACCACTCTACTGTCTCTACATTCAACACATGACCACTCTACTGTCTCTACATTCAACACATGACCACTCTACTGTCTCTACATTCAACACATGACCACTCTACTGTCTCTACATTCAACACATGACCACTCTACTGTCTCTACATTCAACACATGACCACTCTACTGTCTCTACATTCAACACATGACCACTCTACTGTCTCTACATTCAACACATGACCACTCTACTGTCTCTACATTCAACACATGACCACTCTACTGTCTCTACATTCAACACATGACCACTCTACTGTCTCTACATTCAACACATGACCACTCTACTGTCTCTACATTCAACACATGACCACTCTACTGTCTCTACATTCAACACATGACCACTCTACTGTCTCTACATTCAACACATGACCACTCTACTGTCTCTACATTCAACACATGACCACTCTACTGTCTCTACATTCAACACATGACCACTCTACTGTCTCTACATTCAACATGACCACTCTACTGTCTCTACATTCAACACATGACCACTCTACTGTCTCTACATTCAAAACATGACCACTCTACTGTCTCTACATTCAACATGACCACTCTACTGTCTCTACATTCAACACATGACCACTCTACTGTCTCTACATTCAACACATGACCACTCTACTGTCTCTACATTCAACACATGACCACTCTACTGTCTCTACATTCAACACATGACCACTCTACTGTCTCTACATTCAACACATGACCACTCTACTGTCTCTACATTCAACACATGACCACTCTACTGTCTCTACATTCAACACATGACCACTCTACTGTCTCTACATTCAACACATGACCACTCTACTGTCTCTACATTCAACACATGACCACTCTACTGTCTCTACATTCAACATGACCACTCTACTGTCTCTACATTCAACACATGACCACTCTACTGTCTCTACATTCAACACATGACCACTCTACTGTCTCTACATTCAACACATGACCACTCTACTGTCTCTACATTCAACACATGACCACTCTACTGTCTCTACATTCAAAACATGACCACTCTACTGTCTCTACATTCAACACATGACCACTCTACTGTCTCTACATTCAACACATGACCACTCTACTGTCTCTACATTCAACACATGACCACTCTACTGTCTCTACATTCAACACATGACCACTCTACTGTCTCTACATTCAACATGACCACTCTACTGTCTCTACATTCAACACATGACCACTCTACTGTCTCTACATTCAAAACATGACCACTCTACTGTCTCTACATTCAACATGACCACTCTACTGTCTCTACATTCATCACATGACCACTCTACTGTCTCTACATTCAACATGACCACTCTACTGTCTCTACATTCAACACATGACCACTCTACTGTCTCTACATTCAACACATGACCACTCTACTGTCTCTACATTCAACACATGACCACTCTACTGTCTCTACATTCAACACATGACCACTCTACTGTCTCTACATTCAACACATGACCACTCTACTGTCTCTACATTCAACACATGACCACTCTACTGTCTCTACATTCAACACATGACCACTCTACTGTCTCTACATTCAACACATGACCACTATACTGTCTCTACATTCAACACATGACCACTCTACTGTCTCTACATTCAACATGACCACTCTACTGTCTCTACATTCAACACATGACCACTCTACTGTCTCTACATTCAACACATGACCACTCTACTGTCTCTACATTCAACATGACCACTCTACTGTCTCTACATTCAACACATGACCACTCTACTGTCTCTACATTCAACACATGACCACTCTACTGTCTCTACATTCAACACATGACCACTCTACTGTCTCTACATTCAACACATGACCACTCTACTGTCTCTACATTCAAAACATGACCACTCTACTGTCTCTACATTCAACACATGACCACTCTACTGTCTCTACATTCAACACATGACCACTCTACTGTCTCTACATTCAACACATGACCACTCTACTGTCTCTACATTCAACACATGACCACTCTACTGTCTCTACATTCAACACATGACCACTCTACTGTCTCTACATTCAACACATGACCACTCTACTGTCTCTACATTCAACACATGACCACTCTACTGTCTCTACATTCAACACATGACCACTCTACTGTCTCTACATTCAACATGACCACTCTACTGTCTCTACATTCAACACATGACCACTCTACTGTCTCTACATTCAAAACATGACCACTCTACTGTCTCTACATTCAACATGACCACTCTACTGTCTCTACATTCAACACATGACCACTCTACTGTCTCTACATTCAACACATGACCACTCTACTGTCTCTACATTCAACACATGACCACTCTACTGTCTCTACATTCAACACATGACCACTCTACTGTCTCTACATTCAACACATGACCACTCTACTGTCTCTACATTCAACACATGACCACTCTACTGTCTCTACATTCAACACATGACCACTCTACTGTCTCTACATTCAACACATGACCACTCTACTGTCTCTACATTCAACACATGACCACTCTACTGTCTCTACATTCAACATGACCACTCTACTGTCTCTACATTCAACACATGACCACTCTACTGTCTCTACATTCAACACATGACCACTCTACTGTCTCTACATTCAACACATGACCACTCTACTGTCTCTACATTCAACACATGACCACTCTACTGTCTCTACATTCAAAACATGACCACTCTACTGTCTCTACATTCAACACATGACCACTCTACTGTCTCTACATTCAACACATGACCACTCTACTGTCTCTACATTCAACACATGACCACTCTACTGTCTCTACATTCAACACATGACCACTCTACTGTCTCTACATTCAACATGACCACTCTACTGTCTCTACATTCAACACATGACCACTCTACTGTCTCTACATTCAAAACATGACCACTCTACTGTCTCTACATTCAACATGACCACTCTACTGTCTCTACATTCATCACATGACCACTCTACTGTCTCTACATTCAACATGACCACTCTACTGTCTCTACATTCAACACATGACCACTCTACTGTCTCTACATTCAACACATGACCACTCTACTGTCTCTACATTCAACACATGACCACTCTACTGTCTCTACATTCAACACATGACCACTCTACTGTCTCTACATTCAACACATGACCACTCTACTGTCTCTACATTCAACACATGACCACTCTACTGTCTCTACATTCAACACATGACCACTCTACTGTCTCTACATTCAACACATGACCACTATACTGTCTCTACATTCAACACATGACCACTCTACTGTCTCTACATTCAACATGACCACTCTACTGTCTCTACATTCAACACATGACCACTCTACTGTCTCTACATTCAACACATGACCACTCTACTGTCTCTACATTCAACATGACCACTCTACTGTCTCTACATTCAACACATGACCACTCTACTGTCTCTACATTCAAAACATGACCACTCTACTGTCTCTACATTCAACATGACCACTCTACTGTCTCTACATTCAACACATGACCACTCTACTGTCTCTACATTCAACACATGACCACTCTACTGTCTCTACATTCAACACATGACCACTCTACTGTCTCTACATTCAACACATGACCACTATACTGCCTCTACATTCAACACATGACCACTCTACTGTCTCTACATTCAACATGACCACTCTACTGTCTCTACATTCAACACATGACCACTCTACTGTCTCTACATTCAACACATGACCACTCTACCGTCTCTACATTCAACATGACCACTCTACTGTCTCTACATTCAACACATGACCACTCTACTGTCTCAACATTCAACACATGACCACTCTACTGTCTCTACATTCAACACATGACCACTCTACTGTCTCTACATTCAACACATGACCACTCTACTGTCTCTACATTCAACACATGACCACTCTACTGTCTCTACATTCAACACATGACCACTCTACTGTCTCTACATTCAACACATGACCACTCTACTGTCTCTACATTCAACACATGACCACTCTACTGTCTCTACATTCAACACATGACCACTCTACTGTCTCTACATTCAACATGACCACTCTACTGTCTCTACATTCAACACATGACCACTCTACTGTCTCTACATTCAACACATGACCACTCTACTGTCTCTACATTCAACACATGACCACTCTACTGTCTCTACATTCAACACATGACCACTCTACTGTCTCTACATTCAACACATGACCACTCTACTGTCTCTACATTCAACACATGACCGCTCTACTGTCTCTACATTCAACACATGACCACTCTACTGTCTCTACATTCAGCACATGACCACTCTACTGTCTCTACATTCAACATGACCACTCTACTGTCTCTACATTCAGCACATGACCACTCCACTGTCTCTACATTCAACACATGACCACTCTACTGTCTCTACATTCAGCACATGACCACTCTACTGTCTCTACATTCAACACATGACCACTCTACTGTCTCTACATTCAACACATGACCACTCTACTGTCTCTACATTCAACACATGACCACTCTACTGTCTCTACATTCAACACATAACCACTCTACTGTCTCTACATTTAACATGACCACTCTACTGTCTCTACATTCAACATGACCACTCTACTGTCTCTACATTCAACATGACCACTCTACTGTCTCTACATTCAACACATGACCACTCTACTGTCTCTACATTCAACACATGACCACTCTACTGTCTCTACATTCAGCACATGACCACTCCACTGTCTCTACATTCAACACATGACCACTCTACTGTCTCTACATTCAGCGCATGACCACTCCACTGTCTCTACATTCAACGCATGACCACTCTACTGTCTCTACATTCAACATGACCACTCTACTGTCTCTACATTCAACACATGACCACTCTACTGTCTCTACATTCAACACATGACCACTATACTGTCTCTACATTCAACACATGACCACTCTACTGTCTCTACATTCAACATGACCACTCTACTGTCTCTACATTCAACACATGACCACTCTACTGTCTCTACATTCAACACATGACCACTCTACTGTCTCTACATTCAACATGACCACTCTACTGTCTCTACATTCAACACATGACCACTCTACTGTCTCTACATTCAAAACATGACCACTCTACTGTCTCTACATTCAACATGACCACTCTACTGTCTCTACATTCAACACATGACCACTCTACTGTCTCTACATTCAACACATGACCACTCTACTGTCTCTACATTCAACACATGACCACTCTACTGTCTCTACATTCAACACATGACCACTATACTGCCTCTACATTCAACACATGACCACTCTACTGTCTCTACATTCAACATGACCACTCTACTGTCTCTACATTCAACACATGACCACTCTACTGTCTCTACATTCAACACATGACCACTCTACCGTCTCTACATTCAACATGACCACTCTACTGTCTCTACATTCAACACATGACCACTCTACTGTCTCAACATTCAACACATGACCACTCTACTGTCTCTACATTCAACACATGACCACTCTACTGTCTCTACATTCAACACATGACCACTCTACTGTCTCTACATTCAACACATGACCACTCTACTGTCTCTACATTCAACACATGACCACTCTACTGTCTCTACATTCAACACATGACCACTCTACTGTCTCTACATTCAACACATGACCACTCTACTGTCTCTACATTCAACACATGACCACTCTACTGTCTCTACATTCAACATGACCACTCTACTGTCTCTACATTCAACACATGACCACTCTACTGTCTCTACATTCAACACATGACCACTCTACTGTCTCTACATTCAACACATGACCACTCTACTGTCTCTACATTCAACACATGACCACTCTACTGTCTCTACATTCAACACATGACCACTCTACTGTCTCTACATTCAACACATGACCGCTCTACTGTCTCTACATTCAACACATGACCACTCTACTGTCTCTACATTCAGCACATGACCACTCTACTGTCTCTACATTCAACATGACCACTCTACTGTCTCTACATTCAGCACATGACCACTCCACTGTCTCTACATTCAACACATGACCACTCTACTGTCTCTACATTCAGCACATGACCACTCTACTGTCTCTACATTCAACACATGACCACTCTACTGTCTCTACATTCAACACATGACCACTCTACTGTCTCTACATTCAACACATGACCACTCTACTGTCTCTACATTCAACACATAACCACTCTACTGTCTCTACATTTAACATGACCACTCTACTGTCTCTACATTCAACATGACCACTCTACTGTCTCTACATTCAACATGACCACTCTACTGTCTCTACATTCAACACATGACCACTCTACTGTCTCTACATTCAACACATGACCACTCTACTGTCTCTACATTCAGCACATGACCACTCCACTGTCTCTACATTCAACACATGACCACTCTACTGTCTCTACATTCAGCGCATGACCACTCCACTGTCTCTACATTCAACGCATGACCACTCTACTGTCTCTACATTCAACATGACCACTCTACTGTCTCTACATTCAACACATGACCACTCTACTGTCTCTACATTCAACACATGACCACTCTACTGTCTCTACATTCAACACATGACCACTCTACTGTCTCTACATTCAACACATGACCACTCTACTGTCTCTACATTCAACATGACCACTCTACTGTCTCTACATTCAACACATGACCACTCTACTGTCTCTACATTCAAAACATGACCACTCTACTGTCTCTACATTCAACATGACCACTCTACTGTCTCTACATTCATCACATGACCACTCTACTGTCTCTACATTCAACATGACCACTCTACTGTCTCTACATTCAACACATGACCACTCTACTGTCTCTACATTCAACACATGACCACTCTACTGTCTCTACATTCAACACATGACCACTCTACTGTCTCTACATTCAACACATGACCACTCTACTGTCTCTACATTCAACACATGACCACTCTACTGTCTCTACATTCAACACATGACCACTCTACTGTCTCTACATTCAACACATGACCACTCTACTGTCTCTACATTCAACACATGACCACTATACTGTCTCTACATTTAACACACGACCACTCTACTGTCTCTACATTCAACATGACCACTCTACTGTCTCTACATTCAACACATGACCACTCTACTGTCTCTACATTCAACACATGACCACTCTACTGTCTCTACATTCAACATGACCACTCTACTGTCTCTACATTCAACACATGACCACTCTACTGTCTCTACATTCAAAACATGACCACTCTACTGTCTCTACATTCAACATGACCACTCTACTGTCTCTACATTCAACACATGACCACTCTACTGTCTCTACATTCAACACATGACCACTCTACTGTCTCTACATTCAACACATGACCACTCTACTGTCTCTACATTCAACACATGACCACTATACTGCCTCTACATTCAACACATGACCACTCTACTGTCTCTACATTCAACATGACCACTCTACTGTCTCTACATTCAACACATGACCACTCTACTGTCTCTACATTCAACACATGACCACTCTACCGTCTCTACATTCAACATGACCACTCTACTGTCTCTACATTCAACACATGACCACTCTACTGTCTCTACATTCAACACATGACCACTCTACTGTCTCTACATTCAACACATGACCACTCTACTGTCTCTACATTCAACACATGACCACTCTACTGTCTCTACATTCAACACATGACCACTCTACTGTCTCTACATTCAACACATGACCACTCTACTGTCTCTACATTCAACACATGACCACTCTACTGTCTCTACATTCAACATGACCACTCTACTGTCTCTACATTCAACACATGACCACTCTACTGTCTCTACATTCAACACATGACCACTCTACTGTCTCTACATTCAACACATGACCACTCTACTGTCTCTACATTCAACACATGACCACTCTACTGTCTCTACATTCAACACATGACCACTCTACTGTCTCTACATTCAACACATGACCGCTCTACTGTCTCTACATTCAACACATGACCACTCTACTGTCTCTACATTCAGCACATGACCACTCTACTGTCTCTACATTCAACATGACCACTCTACTGTCTCTACATTCAGCACATGACCACTCCACTGTATCTACATTCAACACATGACCACTCTACTGTCTCTACATTCAGCACATGACCACTCTACTGTCTCTACATTCAACACATGACCACTCTACTGTCTCTACATTCAACACATGACCACTCTACTGTCTCTACATTCAACACATGACCACTCTACTGTCTTTACATTCAACACATAACCACTCTACTGTCTCTACATTTAACATGACCACTCTACTGTCTCTACATTCAACATGACCACTCTACTGTCTCTACATTCAACATGACCACTCTACTGTCTCTACATTCAACACATGACCACTCTACTGTCTCTACATTCAACACATGACCACTCTACTGTCTCTACATTCAGCACATGACCACTCCACTGTCTCTACATTCAACACATGACCACTCTACTGTCTCTACATTCAGCGCATGACCACTCCACTGTCTCTACATTCAACACATGACCACTCTACTGTCTCTACATTCAACATGACCACTCTACTGTCTCTACATTCAACACATGACCACTCTACTGTCTCTACATTCAACATGACCACTCTACTGTCTCTACATTCGACACATAACCACTCTACTGTCTCTACATTCAACACATGACCGCTCTACTGTCTCTACATTCAACACATGACCACTCTACTGTCTCTACATTCAGCACATGACCACTCCACTGTCTCTACATTCAACACATGACCACTCTACTGTCTCTACATTCAGCGCATGACCACTCCACTGTCTCTACATTCAACACATGACCACTCTACTGTCTCTACATTCAACATGACCACTCTACTGTCTCTACATTCAACACATGACCACTCTACTGTCTCTACATTCAACATGACCACTCTACTGTCTCTACATTCGACACATGACCGCTCTACTGTCTCTACATTCAACACATGACCGCTCTACTGTCTCTACATTCAACACATGACCACTCTACTGTCTCTACATTCAGCACATGACCACTCTACTGTCTCTACATTCAACATGACCACTCTACTGTCTCTATATTCAGCACATGACCACTCTACTGTCTCTACATTCAACATGACCACTCTACTGTCTCTACATTCAGCACATGACCACTCTACTGTCTCTACATTCAACACATGACCACTCTACTGTCTCTACATTCAACACATGACCACTCTACTGTCTCTACATTCAACACATGACCACTCTACTGTCTCTACATTCAACATGACCACTCTACTGTCTCTACATTCAACATGACCACTCTACTGTCTCTACATTCAACACATGACCACTCTACTGTCTCTACATTCAAAACATGACCACTCTACTGTCTCTACATTCAACATGACCACTCTACTGTCTCTACATTCAACACATGACCACTCTACTGTCTCTACATTCAACATGACCACTCTACTGTCTCTACATTCAACACATGACCACTCTACTGTCTCTACATTCAACACATGACCGCTCTACTGTCTCTACATTCAACACATGACCACTCTACTGTCTCTACATTCAGCACATGACCACTCTACTGTCTCTACATTCAACATGACCACTCTACTGTCTCTACATTCAGCACATGACCACTCCACTGTCTCTACATTCAACACATGACCACTCTACTGTCTCTACATTCAGCATGACCACTCTACTGTCTCTACATTCAACACATGACCACTCTACTGTCTCTACATTCAACACATGACCACTCTACTGTCTCTACATTCAACACATGACCACTCTACTGTCTCTACATTCAGCACATGACCACTCCACTGTCTCTACATTCAACACATGACCACTCTACTGTCTCTACATTCAGCGCATGACCACTCCACTGTCTCTACATTCAACACATGACCACTCTACTGTCTCTACATTCAACATGACCACTCTACTGTCTCTACATTCAACACATGACCACTCTACTGTCTCTACATTCAAAACATGACCACTCTACTGTCTCTACATTCAACATGACCACTCTACTGTCTCTACATTCAACACATGACCACTCTACTGTCTCTACATTCAACATGACCACTCTACTGTCTCTACATTCGACACATGACCACTCTACTGTCTCTACATTCAACACATGACCGCTCTACTGTCTCTACATTCAACACATGACCACTCTACTGTCTCTACATTCAGCACATGACCACTCTACTGTCTCTACATTCAACATGACCACTCTACTGTCTCTACATTCAGCACATGACCACTCTACTGTCTCTACATTCAACATGACCACTCTACTGTCTCTACATTCAGCACATGACCACTCTACTGTCTCTACATTCAACACATGACCACTCTACTGTCTCTACATTCAACACATGACCACTCTACTGTCTCTACATTCAACACATGACCACTCTACTGTCTCTACATTCAACATGACCACTCTACTGTCTCTACATTCAACATGACCAATCTACTGTCTCTACATTCAACACATGAGCACTCTACTGTCTCTACATTCAATACATGACCACTCTACTGTCTCTACATTCAACATGACCACTCTACTGTCTCTACATTCAACACATGACCACTCTACTGTCTCTACATTCAACACATGACCACTCTACTGTCCATGCATTCAACATGACCACTCTGTCTCTACATTCAACACATGACCACTCTACTGTCTCTACATTCAACATGACCACTCTACTGTCTCTACATTCAACACATGACCACTCTACTGTATCTACATTCAACATGACCACTCTACTGTCTCTACATTCAACATGACCACTCTACTGTCTCTACATTCAACACATGACCACTCTACTGTCTCTACATTCAACACATGACCACTCTACTGTCTCTACATTCAACACATGACCACTCTACTGTATCTACATTCAACATGACCACTCTACTGTCTCTACATTCAACATGACCACTCTACTGTCTCTACATTCAACACATGACCACTCTACTGTCTCTACATTCAACACATGACCACTCTACTGTCTCTACATTCAACACATGACCACTCTACTGTCTCTACATTCAACACATGACCACTCTACTGTCTCTACAGTCAGCACATGACCACTCTACTGTCTCTACATTCAACATGACCACTCTACTGTCTCTACATTCAACACATGACCACTCTACTGTCTCTACATTCAACACATGACCACTCTACTGTCTCTACATTCAACACATGACCACTCTACTGTCTCTACATTCAACATGACCACTCTACTGTCTCTAAATTCAACACATGACCACTCTACTGTCTCTACATTCAACATGACCACTCTACTGTCTCTACATTCAACACATGACCACTCTACTGTCTCTACATTCAACATGACCACTCTACTGTCTCTACATTCAACATGACCAATCTACTGTCTCTACATTCAACACATGACCACTCTACTGTCTCTACATTCAACCCATGACCACTCTACTGTCTCTACATTCAACATGACCACTCTACTGTCTCTACATTCAACACATGACCACTCTACTGTCTCTACATTCAACACATGACCACTCTACTGTCTCTACATTCAACATGACCACTCTACTGTCTCTACATTCAACACATGACCACTCTACTGTCTCTACATTCAAAACATGACCACTCTACTGTCTCTACATTCAACATGACCACTCTACTGTCTCTACATTCAACACATGACCACTCTACTGTCTCTACATTCAACATGACCACTCTACTGTCTCTACATTCAACACATGACCACTCTACTGTCTCTACATTCAACACATGACCGCTCTACTGTCTCTACATTCAACACATGACCACTCTACTGTCTCTACATTCAACACATGACCACTCTACTGTCTCTACATTCAACACATGACCACTCTACTGTCTCTACATTCAACATGACCACTCTACTGTCTCTATATTCAACACATGACCACTCTACTGTCTCTACATTCAACACATGACCACTCTACTGTCTCTACATTCAACACATGACCACTCTACTGTCTCTACATTCAACATGACCACTCTACTGTCTCTACATTCAACACATGACCACTCTACTGTCTCTACATTCAACATGACCACTCTACTGTCTCTACATTCAACATGACCACTCTACTGTCTCTACATTCAACACATGACCACTCTACTGTCTCTACATTCAACACATGACCACTCTACTGTCTCTACATTCAGCACATGACCACTCCACTGTCTCTACATTCAACACATGACCACTCTACTGTCTCTACATTCAGCACATGACCACTCCACTGTCTCTACATTCAACACATGACCACTCTACTGTCTCTACATTCAACACATGACCACTCTACTGTCTCTACATTCAACACATGACCACTCTACTGTCTCTACATTCAACATGACCACTCTACTGTCTCTACATTCAGCACATGACCACTCTACTGTCTCTACATTCAACACATGACCACTCTACTGTCTCTACATTCAACACATGACCACTCTACTGTCTCTACATTCAACACATGACCACTCTACTGTCTCTACATTCAACACATGACCACTCTACTGTCTCTACATTCAACATGACCACTCTACTGTCTCTACATTCAACACATGACCACTCTACTGTCTCTACATTCAACACATGACCACTCTACTGTCTCTACATTCAACATGACGACTCTACTGTCTCTACATTCAACACATGACCACTCTACTGTCTCTACATTCAACACATGACCACTCTAATGTCCATGCATTCAACATGACCACTCTACTGTCTCTACATTCAACACATGACCACTATACTGTCTCTACATTCAACATGACCACTCTACTGTCTCTACATTCAACACATGACCACTCTACTGTCTCTACATTCAACATGACCACTCTACTGTCTCTACATTCAACATGACCACTCTACTGTCTCTACATTCAACACATGACCACTCTACTGTCTCTACATTCAACACATGACCACTCTACTGTCTCTACATTCAGCACATGACCACTCCACTGTCTCTACATTCAACACATGACCACTCTACTGTCTCTACATTCAGCACATGACCACTCCACTGTCTCTACATTCAACACATGACCACTCTACTGTCTCTACATTCAACACATGACCACTCTACTGTCTCTACATTCAACACATGACCACTCTACTGTCTCTACATTCAACATGACCACTCTACTGTCTCTACATTCAGCACATGACCACTCTACTGTCTCTACATTCAGCACATGACCACTCTACTGTCTCTACATTCAACACATGACCACTCTACTGTCTCTACATTCAACACATGACCACTCTACTGTCTCTACATTCAACACATGACCACTCTACTGTCTCTACATTCAAAACATGACCACTCTACTGTCTCTACATTCAACATGACCACTCTACTGTCTCTACATTCAACACATGACCACTCTACTGTCTCTACATTCAACATGACCACTCTACTGTCTCTACATTCAACACATGACCACTCTACTGTCTCTACATTCAACACATGACCGCTCTACTGTCTCTACATTCAACACATGACCACTCTACTGTCTCTACATTCAACACATGACCACTCTACTGTCTCTACATTCAACACATGACCACTCTACTGTCTCTACATTCAACATGACCACTCTACTGTCTCTATATTCAACACATGACCACTCTACTGTCTCTACATTCAACACATGACCACTCTACTGTCTCTACATTCAACACATGACCACTCTACTGTCTCTACATTCAACATGACCACTCTACTGTCTCTACATTCAACACATGACCACTCTACTGTCTCTACATTCAACATGACCACTCTACTGTCTCTACATTCAACATGACCACTCTACTGTCTCTACATTCAACACATGACCACTCTACTGTCTCTACATTCAACACATGACCACTCTACTGTCTCTACATTCAGCACATGACCACTCCACTGTCTCTACATTCAACACATGACCACTCTACTGTCTCTACATTCAGCACATGACCACTCCACTGTCTCTACATTCAACACATGACCACTCTACTGTCTCTACATTCAACACATGACCACTCTACTGTCTCTACATTCAACACATGACCACTCTACTGTCTCTACATTCAACATGACCACTCTACTGTCTCTACATTCAGCACATGACCACTCTACTGTCTCTACATTCAACACATGACCACTCTACTGTCTCTACATTCAACACATGACCACTCTACTGTCTCTACATTCAACACATGACCACTCTACTGTCTCTACATTCAACACATGACCACTCTACTGTCTCTACATTCAACACATGACCACTCTACTGTCTCTACATTCAACATGACCACTCTACTGTCTCTACATTCAACACATGACCACTCTACTGTCTCTACATTCAACACATGACCACTCTACTGTCTCTACATTCAACATGACGACTCTACTGTCTCTACATTCAACACATGACCACTCTACTGTCTCTACATTCAACACATGACCACTCTAATGTCCATGCATTCAACATGACCACTCTACTGTCTCTACATTCAACACATGACCACTATACTGTCTCTACATTCAACATGACCACTCTACTGTCTCTACATTCAACACATGACCACTCTACTGTCTCTACATTCAACATGACCACTCTACTGTCTCTACATTCAACATGACCACTCTACTGTCTCTACATTCAACACATGACCACTCTACTGTCTCTACATTCAACACATGACCACTCTACTGTCTCTACATTCAGCACATGACCACTCCACTGTCTCTACATTCAACACATGACCACTCTACTGTCTCTACATTCAGCACATGACCACTCCACTGTCTCTACATTCAACACATGACCACTCTACTGTCTCTACATTCAACACATGACCACTCTACTGTCTCTACATTCAACACATGACCACTCTACTGTCTCTACATTCAACATGACCACTCTACTGTCTCTACATTCAGCACATGACCACTCTACTGTCTCTACATTCAGCACATGACCACTCTACTGTCTCTACATTCAACACATGACCACTCTACTGTCTCTACATTCAACACATGACCACTCTACTGTCTCTACATTCAACACATGACCACTCTACTGTCTCTACATTCAAAACATGACCACTCTACTGTCTCTACATTCAACATGACCACTCTACTGTCTCTACATTCAACACATGACCACTCTACTGTCTCTACATTCAACATGACCACTCTACTGTCTCTACATTCAACACATGACCACTCTACTGTCTCTACATTCAACACATGACCGCTCTACTGTCTCTACATTCAACACATGACCACTCTACTGTCTCTACATTCAACACATGACCACTCTACTGTCTCTACATTCAACACATGACCACTCTACTGTCTCTACATTCAACATGACCACTCTACTGTCTCTATATTCAACACATGACCACTCTACTGTCTCTACATTCAACACATGACCACTCTACTGTCTCTACATTCAACACATGACCACTCTACTGTCTCTACATTCAACATGACCACTCTACTGTCTCTACATTCAACACATGACCACTCTACTGTCTCTACATTCAACATGACCACTCTACTGTCTCTACATTCAACATGACCACTCTACTGTCTCTACATTCAACACATGACCACTCTACTGTCTCTACATTCAACACATGACCACTCTACTGTCTCTACATTCAGCACATGACCACTCCACTGTCTCTACATTCAACACATGACCACTCTACTGTCTCTACATTCAGCACATGACCACTCCACTGTCTCTACATTCAACACATGACCACTCTACTGTCTCTACATTCAACACATGACCACTCTACTGTCTCTACATTCAACACATGACCACTCTACTGTCTCTACATTCAACATGACCACTCTACTGTCTCTACATTCAGCACATGACCACTCTACTGTCTCTACATTCAACACATGACCACTCTACTGTCTCTACATTCAACACATGACCACTCTACTGTCTCTACATTCAACACATGACCACTCTACTGTCTCTACATTCAACACATGACCACTCTACTGTCTCTACATTCAACATGACCACTCTACTGTCTCTACATTCAACACATGACCACTCTACTGTCTCTACATTCAACACATGACCACTCTACTGTCTCTACATTCAACATGACGACTCTACTGTCTCTACATTCAACACATGACCACTCTACTGTCTCTACATTCAACACATGATCACTCTAATGTCCATGCATTCAACATGACCACTCTACTGTCTCTACATTCAACACATGACCACTCTACTGTCTCTACATTCAACATGACCACTCTACTGTCTCTACATTCAACACATGACCACTCTACTGTCTCTACATTCAACATGACCACTCTACTGTCTCTACATTCAACATGACCACTCTACTGTCTCTACATTCAACACATGACCACTCTACTGTCTCTACATTCAACACATGACCACTCTACTGTCTCTACATTCAGCACATGACCACTCCACTGTCTCTACATTCAACACATGACCACTCTACTGTCTCTACATTCAGCACATGACCACTCCACTGTCTCTACATTCAACACATGACCACTCTACCGTCTCTACATTCAACACATGACCACTCTACTGTCTCTACATTCAACACATGACCACTCTACTGTCTCTACATTCAACATGACCACTCTACTGTCTCTACATTCAGCACATGACCACTCTACTGTCTCTACATTCAACACATGACCACTCTACTGTCTCTACATTCAACACATGACCACTCTACTGTCTCTACATTCAACATGACCACTCTACTGTCTCTACATTCAACATGACCACTCTACTGTCTCTACATTCAACACATGACCACTCTACTGTCTCTACATTCAACACATGACCACTCTACTGTCTCTACATTCAACATGACCACTCTACTGTCTCTACATTCAACACATGACCACTCTACTGTGTCTACATTCAACACATGACCACTCTAATGTCCATGCATTCAACATGACCACTCTGTCTCTACATTCAACACATGACCACTCTACTGTCTCTACATTCAACATGACCACTCTACTGTCTCTACATTCAACACATGACCACTCTACTGTCTCTACATTCAACATGACCACTCTACTGTCTCTACATTCAACATGACCACTCTACTGTCTCTACATTCAACACATGACCACTCTACTGTCTCTACATTCAACACATGACCACTCTACTGTCTCTACATTCAGCACATGACCACTCTACTGTCTCTACATTCAACATGACCACTCTACTGTCTCTACATTCAACACATGACCACTCTACTGTCTCTACATTCAGCACATGACCACTCTACTGTCTCTACATTCAACACATGACCACTCTACTGTCTCTACATTCAAAACATGACCACTCTACTGTCTCTACATTCAACATGACCACTCTACTGTCTCTACATTCAACACATGACCACTCTACTGTCTCTACATTCAACATGACCACTCTACTGTCTCTACATTCAACACATGACCACTCTACTGTCTCTACATTCAACATGACCACTCTACTGTCTCTACATTCAACATGACCACTCTACTGTCTCTACATTCAACATGACCACTCTACTGTCTCTACATTCAACACATGACCACTCTACTGTCTCTACATTCAAAACATGACCACTCTACTGTCTCTACATTCAACACATGACCACTCTACTGTCTCTACATTCAAAACATGACCACTCTACTGTCTCTACATTCAACACATGACCACTCTACTGTCTCTACATTCAACACATGACCACTCTACTGTCTCTACATTCAACACATGACCACTCTACTGTCTCTACATTCAACACATGACCACTCTACTGTCTCTACATTCAACACATGACCACTCTACTGTCTCTACATTCAACACATGACCACTCTACAGTCTCTACATTCAACACATGACCACTCTACTGTCTCTACATTCAGCACACGACCACTCTACTGTCTCTACATTCAACACATGACCACTCTACTGTCTCTACATTCAACAGATGACCACTCTACTGTCTCTACATTCAACACATGACCACTCTACTGTCTCTACATTCAACACATGACCACTCTACTGTCTCTACATTCAACACATGACCACTCTACTGTCTCTACATTCAACACATGACCACTCTACTGTCTCTACATTCAACACATGACCACTCTACTGTCTCTACATTCAACACATGACCACTCTACTGTCTCTACATTCAACATGACCACTCTACTGTCTCTACATTCAACACATAACCACTCTACTGTCTCTACATTCAACACATGACCACTCTACTGTCTCTACATTCAACATGGCCACTCTACTGTCTCTACATTCAACACATGACCACTCTACTGTCTCTACATTCAACACATGACCACTCTACTGTCTCTACATTCAACATGACCACTCTACTGTCTCTACATTCAACACATAACCACTCTACTGTCTCTACATTCAACACATGACCACTCTACTGTCTCTACATTCAACATGGCCACTCTACTGTCTCTACATTCAACACATGACCACTCTACTGTCTCTACATTCAACATGACCACTCTACTGTCTCTACATTCAACATGACCACTCTACTGTCTCTACATTCAACATGACCACTCTACTGTCTCTACATTCAACACATGACCACTCTACTGTCTCTACATTCAACACATGACCACTCTACTGTCTCTACATTCAACATGACCACTCTACTGTCTCTACATTCAACACATGACCACTCTACTGTCTCTACATTCAACATGACCACTCTACTGTCTCTACATTCAACACATGACCACTCTACTGTCTCTACATTCAGCACATGACCACTCTACTGTCTCTACATTCAACATGACCACTCTACTGTCTCTACATTCAACACATGACCACTCTACTGTCTCTACATTCAACATGACCACTCTACTGTCTCTACATTCAACACATGACCACTCTACTGTCTCTACATTCAACACATGACCACTCTACTGTCTCTACATTCAGCACATGACCACTCTACTGTCTCTACATTCAGCACATGACCACTCTACTGTCTCTACATTCAACACATGACCACTCTACTGTCTCTACATTCAACACATGACCACTCTACTGTCTCTACATTCAACACATGACCACTCTACTGTCTCTACATTCAAAACATGACCACTCTACTGTCTCTACATTCAACATGACCACTCTACTGTCTCTACATTCAACACATGACCACTCTACTGTCTCTACATTCAACATGACCACTCTACTGTCTCTACATTCAACACATGACCACTCTACTGTCTCTACATTCAACACATGACCGCTCTACTGTCTCTACATTCAACACATGACCACTCTACTGTCTCTACATTCAACACATGACCACTCTACTGTCTCTACATTCAACACATGACCACTCTACTGTCTCTACATTCAACATGACCACTCTACTGTCTCTATATTCAACACATGACCACTCTACTGTCTCTACATTCAACACATGACCACTCTACTGTCTCTACATTCAACACATGACCACTCTACTGTCTCTACATTCAACATGACCACTCTACTGTCTCTACATTCAACACATGACCACTCTACTGTCTCTACATTCAACATGACCACTCTACTGTCTCTACATTCAACATGACCACTCTACTGTCTCTACATTCAACACATGACCACTCTACTGTCTCTACATTCAACACATGACCACTCTACTGTCTCTACATTCAGCACATGACCACTCCACTGTCTCTACATTCAACACATGACCACTCTACTGTCTCTACATTCAGCACATGACCACTCCACTGTCTCTACATTCAACACATGACCACTCTACTGTCTCTACATTCAACACATGACCACTCTACTGTCTCTACATTCAACACATGACCACTCTACTGTCTCTACATTCAACATGACCACTCTACTGTCTCTACATTCAGCACATGACCACTCTACTGTCTCTACATTCAACACATGACCACTCTACTGTCTCTACATTCAACACATGACCACTCTACTGTCTCTACATTCAACACATGACCACTCTACTGTCTCTACATTCAACACATGACCACTCTACTGTCTCTACATTCAACACATGACCACTCTACTGTCTCTACATTCAACATGACCACTCTACTGTCTCTACATTCAACACATGACCACTCTACTGTCTCTACATTCAACACATGACCACTCTACTGTCTCTACATTCAACATGACGACTCTACTGTCTCTACATTCAACACATGACCACTCTACTGTCTCTACATTCAACACATGACCACTCTAATGTCCATGCATTCAACATGACCACTCTACTGTCTCTACATTCAACACATGACCACTATACTGTCTCTACATTCAACATGACCACTCTACTGTCTCTACATTCAACACATGACCACTCTACTGTCTCTACATTCAACATGACCACTCTACTGTCTCTACATTCAACATGACCACTCTACTGTCTCTACATTCAACACATGACCACTCTACTGTCTCTACATTCAACACATGACCACTCTACTGTCTCTACATTCAGCACATGACCACTCCACTGTCTCTACATTCAACACATGACCACTCTACTGTCTCTACATTCAGCACATGACCACTCCACTGTCTCTACATTCAACACATGACCACTCTACTGTCTCTACATTCAACACATGACCACTCTACTGTCTCTACATTCAACACATGACCACTCTACTGTCTCTACATTCAACATGACCACTCTACTGTCTCTACATTCAGCACATGACCACTCTACTGTCTCTACATTCAGCACATGACCACTCTACTGTCTCTACATTCAACACATGACCACTCTACTGTCTCTACATTCAACACATGACCACTCTACTGTCTCTACATTCAACACATGACCACTCTACTGTCTCTACATTCAAAACATGACCACTCTACTGTCTCTACATTCAACATGACCACTCTACTGTCTCTACATTCAACACATGACCACTCTACTGTCTCTACATTCAACATGACCACTCTACTGTCTCTACATTCAACACATGACCACTCTACTGTCTCTACATTCAACACATGACCGCTCTACTGTCTCTACATTCAACACATGACCACTCTACTGTCTCTACATTCAACACATGACCACTCTACTGTCTCTACATTCAACACATGACCACTCTACTGTCTCTACATTCAACATGACCACTCTACTGTCTCTATATTCAACACATGACCACTCTACTGTCTCTACATTCAACACATGACCACTCTACTGTCTCTACATTCAACACATGACCACTCTACTGTCTCTACATTCAACATGACCACTCTACTGTCTCTACATTCAACACATGACCACTCTACTGTCTCTACATTCAACATGACCACTCTACTGTCTCTACATTCAACATGACCACTCTACTGTCTCTACATTCAACACATGACCACTCTACTGTCTCTACATTCAACACATGACCACTCTACTGTCTCTACATTCAGCACATGACCACTCCACTGTCTCTACATTCAACACATGACCACTCTACTGTCTCTACATTCAGCACATGACCACTCCACTGTCTCTACATTCAACACATGACCACTCTACTGTCTCTACATTCAACACATGACCACTCTACTGTCTCTACATTCAACACATGACCACTCTACTGTCTCTACATTCAACATGACCACTCTACTGTCTCTACATTCAGCACATGACCACTCTACTGTCTCTACATTCAACACATGACCACTCTACTGTCTCTACATTCAACACATGACCACTCTACTGTCTCTACATTCAACACATGACCACTCTACTGTCTCTACATTCAACACATGACCACTCTACTGTCTCTACATTCAACATGACCACTCTACTGTCTCTACATTCAACACATGACCACTCTACTGTCTCTACATTCAACACATGACCACTCTACTGTCTCTACATTCAACATGACGACTCTACTGTCTCTACATTCAACACATGACCACTCTACTGTCTCTACATTCAACACATGATCACTCTAATGTCCATGCATTCAACATGACCACTCTACTGTCTCTACATTCAACACATGACCACTCTACTGTCTCTACATTCAACATGACCACTCTACTGTCTCTACATTCAACACATGACCACTCTACTGTCTCTACATTCAACATGACCACTCTACTGTCTCTACATTCAACATGACCACTCTACTGTCTCTACATTCAACACATGACCACTCTACTGTCTCTACATTCAACACATGACCACTCTACTGTCTCTACATTCAGCACATGACCACTCCACTGTCTCTACATTCAACACATGACCACTCTACTGTCTCTACATTCAGCACATGACCACTCCACTGTCTCTACATTCAACACATGACCACTCTACCGTCTCTACATTCAACACATGACCACTCTACTGTCTCTACATTCAACACATGACCACTCTACTGTCTCTACATTCAACATGACCACTCTACTGTCTCTACATTCAGCACATGACCACTCTACTGTCTCTACATTCAACACATGACCACTCTACTGTCTCTACATTCAACACATGACCACTCTACTGTCTCTACATTCAACATGACCACTCTACTGTCTCTACATTCAACATGACCACTCTACTGTCTCTACATTCAACACATGACCACTCTACTGTCTCTACATTCAACACATGACCACTCTACTGTCTCTACATTCAACATGACCACTCTACTGTCTCTACATTCAACACATGACCACTCTACTGTGTCTACATTCAACACATGACCACTCTAATGTCCATGCATTCAACATGACCACTCTGTCTCTACATTCAACACATGACCACTCTACTGTCTCTACATTCAACATGACCACTCTACTGTCTCTACATTCAACACATGACCACTCTACTGTCTCTACATTCAACATGACCACTCTACTGTCTCTACATTCAACATGACCACTCTACTGTCTCTACATTCAACACATGACCACTCTACTGTCTCTACATTCAACACATGACCACTCTACTGTCTCTACATTCAGCACATGACCACTCTACTGTCTCTACATTCAACATGACCACTCTACTGTCTCTACATTCAACACATGACCACTCTACTGTCTCTACATTCAGCACATGACCACTCTACTGTCTCTACATTCAACACATGACCACTCTACTGTCTCTACATTCAAAACATGACCACTCTACTGTCTCTACATTCAACATGACCACTCTACTGTCTCTACATTCAACACATGACCACTCTACTGTCTCTACATTCAACATGACCACTCTACTGTCTCTACATTCAACACATGACCACTCTACTGTCTCTACATTCAACATGACCACTCTACTGTCTCTACATTCAACATGACCACTCTACTGTCTCTACATTCAACATGACCACTCTACTGTCTCTACATTCAACACATGACCACTCTACTGTCTCTACATTCAAAACATGACCACTCTACTGTCTCTACATTCAACACATGACCACTCTACTGTCTCTACATTCAAAACATGACCACTCTACTGTCTCTACATTCAACACATGACCACTCTACTGTCTCTACATTCAACACATGACCACTCTACTGTCTCTACATTCAACACATGACCACTCTACTGTCTCTACATTCAACACATGACCACTCTACTGTCTCTACATTCAACACATGACCACTCTACTGTCTCTACATTCAACACATGACCACTCTACAGTCTCTACATTCAACACATGACCACTCTACTGTCTCTACATTCAGCACACGACCACTCTACTGTCTCTACATTCAACACATGACCACTCTACTGTCTCTACATTCAACAGATGACCACTCTACTGTCTCTACATTCAACACATGACCACTCTACTGTCTCTACATTCAACACATGACCACTCTACTGTCTCTACATTCAACACATGACCACTCTACTGTCTCTACATTCAACACATGACCACTCTACTGTCTCTACATTCAACACATGACCACTCTACTGTCTCTACATTCAACATGACCACTCTACTGTCTCTACATTCAACATGACCACTCTACTGTCTCTACATTCAACATGACCACTCTACTGTCTCTACATTCAACACATGACCACTCTACTGTCTCTACATTCAACACATGACCACTCTACTGTCTCTACATTCAACATGACCACTCTACTGTCTCTACATTCAACACATGACCACTCTACTGTCTCTACATTCAACATGACCACTCTACTGTCTCTACATTCAACACATGACCACTCTACTGTCTCTACATTCAGCACATGACCACTCTACTGTCTCTACATTCAACATGACCACTCTACTGTCTCTACATTCAACACATGACCACTCTACTGTCTCTACATTCAACATGACCACTCTACTGTCTCTACATTCAACACATGACCACTCTACTGTCTCTACATTCAACACATGACCACTCTACTGTCTCTACATTCAACATGACCACTCTACTGTCTCTACATTCAACACATGACCACTCTACTGTCTCTACATTCAACACATGACCACTCTAATGTCCATGCATTCAACATGACCACTCTGTCTCTACATTCAACACATGACCACTCTACTGTCTCTACATTCAACACATGACCACTCTACTGTCTCTACATTCAACACATGACCACTCTACTGTCTCTACATTCAACACATGACCACTCTACTGCCTCTACATTCAACATGACCACTCTACTGTCTCTACATTCAACACAAGACCACTCTACTGTCTCTACATTCAAAACATGACCACTATACTGTCTCTACATTCAACATGACCACTCTACTGTCTCTACATTCAACACATGACCACTCTACTGTCTCTACATTCAACATGACCACTCTACTGTCTCTACATTCAACACATGACCACTCTACTGTCTCTACATTCAACACATGACCACTCTACTGTCTCTACATTCAACACATGACCACTCTACTGTCTCTACATTCAACACATGACCACTCTACTGTCTCTACATTCAACACATGACCACTCTACTGTCTCTACATTCAACATGACCACTCTACTGTCTCTACATTCAACATGACCACTCTACTGTCTCTACATTCAACACAGGACCACTCTACTGTCTCTACATTCAACATGACCACTCTACTGTCTCTACATTCAACACATGACCACTCTACTGTCTCTACATTCAACACATGACCACTCTACTGTCTCTACATTCAACATGACCACTCTACTGTCTCTACATTCAACACATGACCACTCTACTGTCTCTACATTCAAAACATGACCACTCTACTGTCTCTACATTCAGCACATGACCACTCTACTGTCTCTACATTCAACACATGACCACTCTACTGTCTCTACATTCAACACATGACCACTCTACTGTCTCTACATTCAACACATGACCTCTCTACATTCAACATGACCACTCTACTGTCTCTACATTCAACACATGACCACTCTACTGTCTCTACATTCAACACATGACCACTCTACTGTCTCTACATTCAACACATGACCACTCTACTGTCTCTACATTCAACACATGACCACTCTACTGTCTCTACATTCAACATGACCACTCTACTGTCTCTACATTCAACACATGACCACTCTACTGTCTCTACATTCAACACATGACCACTCTACTGTCTCTACATTCAACATGACCACTCTACTGTCTCTACATTCAGCACATGACCACTCTACTGTCTCTACATTCAACACAAGACCACTCTACTGTCTCTACATTCAACATGACCACTCTACTGTCTCTACATTCAACACATGACCACTCTACTGTCTCTACATTCAAAACATGACCACTCTACTGTCTCTACATTCAACACATGACCACTCTACTGTCTCTACATTCAAAACATGACCACTCTACTGTCTCTACATTCAACACATGACCACTCTACTGTCTCTACATTCAACACATGACCACTCTACTGTCTCTACATTCAACACATGACCACTCTACTGTCTCTACATTCAACACATGACCACTCTACTGTCTCTACATTCAACACATGACCACTCTACTGTCTCTACATTCAACACATGACCACTCTACAGTCTCTACATTCAACACATGACCACTCTACTGTCTCTACATTCAGCACACGACCACTCTACTGTCTCTACATTCAACACATGACCACTCTACTGTCTCTACATTCAACAGATGACCACTCTACTGTCTCTACATTCAACACATGACCACTCTACTGTCTCTACATTCAACACATGACCACTCTACTGTCTCTACATTCAACACATGACCACTCTACTGTCTCTACATTCAACACATGACCACTCTACTGTCTCTACATTCAACACATGACCACTCTACTGTCTCTACATTCAACACATGACCACTCTACTGTCTCTACATTCAACATGACCACTCTACTGTCTCTACATTCAACACATAACCACTCTACTGTCTCTACATTCAACACATGACCACTCTACTGTCTCTACATTCAACATGGCCACTCTACTGTCTCTACATTCAACACATGACCACTCTACTGTCTCTACATTCAACATGACCACTCTACTGTCTCTACATTCAACACATGACCACTCTACTGTCTCTACATTCAACACATGACCACTCTACTGTCTCTACATTCAACACATGACCACTCTACTGTCTCTACATTCAACACATGACCACTCTACTGCCTCTACATTCAACATGACCACTCTACTGTCTCTACATTCAACACAAGACCACTCTACTGTCTCTACATTCAAAACATGACCACTATACTGTCTCTACATTCAACATGACCACTCTACTGTCTCTACATTCAACACATGACCACTCTACTGTCTCTACATTCAACATGACCACTCTACTGTCTCTACATTCAACACATGACCACTCTACTGTCTCTACATTCAACACATGACCACTCTACTGTCTCTACATTCAACACATGACCACTCTACTGTCTCTACATTCAACACATGACCACTCTACTGTCTCTACATTCAACACATGACCACTCTACTGTCTCTACATTCAACATGACCACTCTACTGTCTCTACATTCAACATGACCACTCTACTGTCTCTACATTCAACACAGGACCACTCTACTGTCTCTACATTCAACATGACCACTCTACTGTCTCTACATTCAACACATGACCACTCTACTGTCTCTACATTCAACACATGACCACTCTACTGTCTCTACATTCAACATGACCACTCTACTGTCTCTACATTCAACACATGACCACTCTACTGTCTCTACATTCAAAACATGACCACTCTACTGTCTCTACATTCAGCACATGACCACTCTACTGTCTCTACATTCAACACATGACCACTCTACTGTCTCTACATTCAACACATGACCACTCTACTGTCTCTACATTCAACACATGACCTCTCTACATTCAACATGACCACTCTACTGTCTCTACATTCAACACATGACCACTCTACTGTCTCTACATTCAACACATGACCACTCTACTGTCTCTACATTCAACACATGACCACTCTACTGTCTCTACATTCAACACATGACCACTCTACTGTCTCTACATTCAACATGACCACTCTACTGTCTCTACATTCAACACATGACCACTCTACTGTCTCTACATTCAACACATGACCACTCTACTGTCTCTACATTCAACATGACCACTCTACTGTCTCTACATTCAGCACATGACCACTCTACTGTCTCTACATTCAACACAAGACCACTCTACTGTCTCTACATTCAAAACATGACCACTCTACTGTCTCTACATTCAACACAAGACCACTCTACTGTCTCTACATTCAAAACATGACCACTCTACTGTCTCTACATTCAACATGACCACTCTACTGTCTCTACATTCAACACATGACCACTCTACTGTCTCTACATTCAACATGACCACTCTACTGTCTCTACATTCAACACATGACCACTCTACTGTCTCTATATTCAACACATGACCGCTCTACTGTCTCTACATTCAACACATGACCGCTCTACTGTCTCTACATTCAACATGACCACTCTACTGTCTCTACATTCAACACATGACCACTCTACTGTCTCTACATTCAACACATGACCACTCTACTGTCTCTACATTCAGCACATGACCACTCTACTGTCTCTACATTTAACACATGACCACTCTACTGTCTCTACATTCAGCACATGACCACTCCACTGTCTCTACATTCAACACATGACCACTCTACTGTCTCTACATTCAACACATGACCACTCTACTGTCTCTACATTCAACACATGACCACTCTACTGTCTCTACATTCAACACATGACCACTCTACTGTCTCTACATTCAGCACATGACCACTCTACTGTCTCTACATTTAACACATGACCACTCTACTGTCTCTACATTCAGCACATGACCACTCCACTGTCTCTACATTCAACACATGACCACTCTACTGTCTCTACATTCAACACATGACCACTCTACTGTCTCTAAATTCAACACATGACCACTCTACTGTCTCTACATTCAACATGACCACTCTACTGTCTCTACATTCAGCACATGACCACTCTACTGTCTCTACATTCAACACATGACCACTCTACTGTCTCTACATTCAACACATGACCACTCTACTGTCTCTACAGTCAGCACATGACCACTCTACTGTCTCTACATTCAACACATGACCACTCTACTGTCTCTACATTCAGCACATGACCACTCTACTGTCTCTACATTCAACATGACCACTCTACTGTCTCTACATTCAGCACATGACCACTCTACTGTCTCTACATTCAACACATGACCACTCTACTGTCTCTACATTCAGCACATGACCACTCTACTGCCTCTACATTCAACACATGACCACTCTACTGTCTCTACATTCAACACATGACCACTCTACTGTCTCTACATTCAACACATGACCTCTCTACATTCAACATGACCACTCTACTGTCTCTACATTCAACACATGACCACTCTACTGTCTCTACATTCAAAAAATGACCACTCTACTGTCTCTACATTCAACACATGACCACTCTACTGTCTCTACATTCAACATGACCACTCTACTGTCTCTACATTCAACACATGACCACTCTACTGTCTCTACATTCAACACATGACCACTCTACTGTCTCTACATTCAACATGACCACTCTACTGTCTCTACATTCAGCACATGACCACTCTACTGTCTCTACATTCAACACAAGACCACTCTACTGTCTCTACATTCAAAACATGGCCACTCTACTGTCTCTACATTCAACACAAGACCACTCTACTGTCTCTACATTCAAAACATGACCACTCTACTGTCTCTACATTCAACATGACCACTCTACTGTCTCTACATTCAACACATGACCACTCTACTGTCTCTACATTCAACATGACCACTCTACTGTCTCTACATTCAACACATGACCACTCTACTGTCTCTACATTCAACACATGACCGCTCTACTGTCTCTACATTCAACACATGACCGCTCTACTGTCTCTACATTCAACATGACCACTCTACTGTCTCTACATTCAACACATGACCACTCTACTGTCTCTACATTCAACACATGACCACTCTACTGTCTCTACATTCAGCACATGACCACTCTACTGTCTCTACATTTAACACATGACCACTCTACTGTCTCTACATTCAGCACATGACCACTCCACTGTCTCTACATTCAACACATGACCACTCTACTGTCTCTACATTCAACACATGACCACTCTACTGTCTCTACATTCAACACATGACCACTCTACTGTCTCTACATTCAACACATGACCACTCTACTGTCTCTACATTCAGCACATGACCACTCTACTGTCTCTACATTTAACACATGACCACTCTACTGTCTCTACATTCAGCACATGACCACTCCACTGTCTCTACATTCAACACATGACCACTCTACTGTCTCTACATTCAACACATGACCACTCTACTGTCTCTACATTCAACACATGACCACTCTACTGTCTCTACATTCAACATGACCACTCTACTGTCTCTACATTCAGCACATGACCACTCTACTGTCTCTACATTCAACACATGACCACTCTACTGTCTCTACATTCAACACATGACCACTCTACTGTCTCTACATTCAACATGACCACTCTACTGTCTCTACATTCAACACATGACCACTCTACTGTCTCTACAGTCAGCACATGACCACTCTACTGTCTCTACATTCAACACATGACCACTCTACTGTCTCTACATTCAGCACATGACCACTCTACTGTCTCTACATTCAACACATGACCACTCTACTGTCTCTACATTCAACACATGACCACTCTACTGTCTCTACATTCAACACATGACCACTCTACTGTCTCTACATTCAACACATGACCACTCTACTGTCTCTACATTCAACACATGACCACTCTGTCTCTACATTCAACACATGACCACTCTACTGTCTCTACATTCAACACATGACCACTCACGCGGCAGCATTGCTCTGGCTACTAAGCAAAAAAACTAGAAACATAAACGTACAATTTAAATCCGCAATTATTTGGAGAATGGATGAAAGGGCGATAGACACTGATAACGGTGAATGTGACTTCAATGAACTGAAAGATGAGGATGAGGAGGGTGAATTTGACTGATCTGAACAATCAGGATACAAGGATGATTGAATTCAGAACAGTAAGGTAATGATGAAGAACGGTGGGCGATGTGGTCCGTTTAATAGTTTTATTATGAAATGCTGGAAATTGTATATTTCTTCTCAGAGAGACAAATCAGAGATTGAGTACAACATACAATGTGTTTCAGCATTGCAAATGCTGCAGAATTTAGATGAGTTGGAGTCAGATGGAGGATTAGATATTGAGCTTGAAATCGACGTTGCTGATGAAGATTCTTCATCTGATTCTTATATTGACTTCAAGCCTCCGAAGCCTGAGCCTCGCCACAGAAAAACCAGAACAGAGCCAACTGAGATGGTGATCCCAACTGCCATGGTGAGACAAGAGTCTGGGAGGGATGGCACGGTGAGACAGGAGTCTGGGAGGGATGGCACGGTGAGACAGGAGTCTGGGAGGGATGGCACGGTGAGACAGGAGACTGGGAGGGATGGCACGGTGAGACAGGAGTCTGGGAGGGATGGCACGGTGAGACAGGAGTCTGGAAGGGATGGCACGGTGAGACAGGAGTCTGGGAGGGATGGCACGGTGAGACAGGAGTCTGGGAGGGATGGCACGGTGAGACAGGAGTCTGGGAGGGATGGCACGGTGAGACAGGAGTCTGGGAGGGATGGCACGGTGAGACAGGAGTCTGGGAGGGATGGCACGGTGAGACAGGAGTCTGGGAGGGATGGCACGGTGAGACAGGAGTCTGGGAGGGATGGCACGGTGAGACAGGAGTCTGGGAGGGATGGCACGGTGAGACAGGAGTCTGGGAGGGATGGCACGGTGAGACAGGAGTCTGGGAGGGATGGCACGGTGAGACAGGAGTCTGGGAGCGATGGCACGGTGAGACAGGAGTCTGGGAGGGATGGCACGGTGAGACAGGAGTCTGGGAGGGATGGCACGGGTAGAAAAGGATGGTTTGTGTAGAAGAGAAGAATGAGCTTATGTGATGTAGATGTTGCAGCACATCACACTTCAGATTTTTCCACACAGAAAATAAACAGTGGAACATGTCTATGGATGAACTCAAACTATTTATTGCGCTCTTGTATGCAATGTTCCCCCTAATTTTCTTAGGCACAGAGCAGATTTCAGATCTGCTGAGCACAAACTTGAACATTGTGAAAAGTCTGTGCAACTTCCAGTGTGCGTTTATTGTGAACACTGAGGTTGTACCTGCTTTAAGATGCTGTTTTAACAGTGGCAAAGTAGGCTACTGTGGCTATTTGATCACAATGTAGTTCTGCCAGAGTGGACCTACTGTCAAAAACAATGGAGAAAATGCCTCCCATATTATTTTAACATGGAAATAGCTGTTCTATCCTTCAGACTACAGTAGCAGCCAATGTGTGGTGTTCAAAAAAAACATTCAGGGCTCGACATTAACCTGTTCATCAACATAACCTGCAGACAAGGAGGTGACTGAAAATGTTGTGTTGTTTGATGCAAGAAACCACTTTCCAAAATAACGCATTATTATTTCCATACCATTTACAGAGAATCAGACACCTTATTCTACCCTCTGACTATTGGCTACTTAGTTTAGACAAGGCTGTCTCAAAATACAACACTGCCCCTTTAAAACAAAAACTTGCTTTTCAAAGATGTCTATAAATGTGCATGTACTTTGCTCTTGTAGGAAACAATCACTCCCCCATTGGTGACTACAAATGACCTATAACTGTGCTCATAACTCACTATCTAGCAAAGGATATTAACTAAAGGTATACACGTGGCTACATGCAGCTCTCGCTTTGACCTCAAAAGAAGCTCATCTACTCATGACCGCTCATGCTGTAAACACAGTCCAGTTCAAAGTGAATAACAGATCCATATATGGCAATGGTCTATTTGCATATAGGCCTACTGCAGCTCTGATTGGATATGCCACACCGGCCTGTGTAGAGTACGATGTTCTTAGAGAGGGAACGCAACACTCTGCTACAACTCAACTCCCCGTGGAGTAAAAGAGGTATGGGACTGTAGGTGCGAGTAAGGATGACAAAAGGCAGAGAATTGACCGTTTACTAGGAATTTATTCCTTCGCACGGTAAATTTGGGGAAAGGGGGCTGAACGAAACCAAAGCCAGTAAATGTCAAAGCCCCCACCTTACCTGCCAACTGACTACTTACCACCTGGTGCGCTAACCAAAATACAGGGGGTGTTCCGCCCAGGTCTTACCTAGTGTGTATAGACAGTAAATACTACAGGTTATGTATGCCCTCAGGCTTCTTGCCTAAGTACTCCCTAGGTGCTTTCCCCCTAGGAACAACTAAAACAGAATACAAACGTAAGTAAACAATTTCACTAATCAAAAACACTGTATCCCATTGGCACACACATACCTCAGGAGCAGCGGCTACAAAGTACTTAACAAAACCAACACAGGTCAGACTAATCAGAATGTCTAGTAGCAGAATGTCTAGTAGCAGTATATCTAGTATGTCTAGAAGCAGTATGTCTAATAGCAGTATGTCTAATAGCAGTATGTCCAGAATGTCTAGAAGCAATATGTATAGTATGTCTAGTAGAAGTATGTCTAATAGCAGTATGTCCAGTATGTCTAGTAGAAGTATGTCTAATAGCAGAATATCCAGTATGTCTAGAAGCAATATGTCTAGTAGCAGTATATATAGAAGCAATATGTCTAGTAGCAGTGTGTCTAGTATGTCTAGTAGCAGTGTGTCTAGTATGTCTAGTAGCAGTGTGTCTAGTATGTCTAGTAGCAGAATGTCTAGTATGTCTAGTAGCAGTGTGTCTAAAAGCAGAATGTCTAATATGTTTAGTAGCTGTATGTCTAGTATGTCTAATAGTAGTATGTCAGTAGCAGCATGTATAATAGCAGAATGTCTAGTAGCAGAATGTCTAGTATGTCTAGTAGCAGTGTGTCTAAAAGCAGAATGTCTAATATGTTTAATAGCTGTATGTCTAGGTCTAGAAGCAGTATGTCTAGTATGTCTAATAGCAGAATGTCTAGTAGCAGAATGTCTAATAGCAGAATGTCTAATAGCAGAATGTCTAATAGCAGAATGTCTAGTAGCAGAATGTCTAGTAGCAGAATGTCTAGTAGCAGAATGTCTAGTAGCAGAATGTCTAGTAGCAGAATGTCTAGTATGTCTAGTAGCAGTATGTCTAGTAGCAGAATGTCTAGTAGCAGTATGTCTAGTAGCAGAATGTCTAATAGCAGAATGTCTAGTAGCAGAATGTCTAGTAGCAGAATGTCTAGTAGCAGTATGTCTAGTAGCAGAATGTCTAGTATGTCTAGTAGCAGTATGTCTAGTAGCAGTATGTCTAGTAGCAGAATGTCTAGTAGCAGAATGTCTAGTAGCAGAATGTCTAATAGCAGAATGTCTAGTAGCAGAATGTCTAATAGCAGAATGTCTAGTAGCAGAATGTCTAGTATGTCTAATAGCAGAATGTCTAGTAGCAGTATGTCTAGTAGCAGAATGTCTAATAGCAGTATGTCTAGTAGCAGAATGTCTAGTATGTCTAGTAGCAGTATGTCTAGTAGCAGTATGTCTAATAGCAGTATGTCTAGTAGCAGAATGTCTAGTAGCAGTATGTCTAATAGCAGAATGTCTAGTAGCAGAATGTCTAGTATGTCTAATAGCAGAATGTCTAGTAGCAGTATGTCTAATAGCAGAATGTCTAGTATGTCTAATAGCAGACTTCTAATAGCAGTGTAATAGCAGTGTAACTTCCGGCGCCGACAGAGATGGCCGCCTCGCTTCGCGTTCCTAGGAAACTATGCAGTTTTTTGTTTTTTTACGTGTTATTTCTTACATTGGTACCCCAGGTCATCTTAGGTTTCATTACATACAGTCGAGAAGAACTAGTGAATATAAGATCAGCGTCAACTCACCATCAGTACGACCAAGAATATGTTTTTCGCAACGCGGACCCTGTGTTCTGCCTTACAAACAGGACAACGGAGTGGATCCTATGCAGCGACCCAAAAAAACGACTCCGAAAGAGAGGGAAACGAGGCGGTCTTCTGGTCAGACTCCGGAGACGGGCACACCGTGCACCACTCCCTAGCATTCTTCTTGCCAATGTCCAGTCTCTTGACAACAAGGTTGATGAAATCCGAGCAAGGGTAGCATTCCAGAGGGACATCAGAGACTGTAACGTCCTTTGCTTCACTGAAACATGGCTCACTGGAGAGACTCTATCCGAAGCGGTGCAGCCAACGGGTTTCTCCACGCATCGCGCTGACAGAAACAAACATCTTTCTGGTAAGAAGAGGGGCGGGGGCGTATGCCTCATGGCTAACGTGACATGGTGTGATGAAAGAAACATACAGGAACTCAAATCCTTCTGTTCACCTGATTTAGAATTCCTCACAATCAAATGTAGACCGCATTATCTACCAAGAGAATTCTCTTCGATTATAATCACAGCCGTATATATCCCCCCCCAAGCAGACACATCGATGGCTCTGAACGAACTTTATTTAACTCTCTGCAAACTGGAAACGATTTATCCGGAGGCTGCATTCATTGTAGCTGGGGATTTTAACAAGGCTAATCTGAAAACAAGACTCCCCAAATTTTATCAGCATATCGACTGCGCAACCAGGGGTGGAAAGACCTTGGATCATTGTTACTCTAACTTCCGCGACGCATATAAGGCCCTGCCCCGCCCCCCTTTCGGAAAAGCTGACCACGACTCCATTTTGTTGATCCCTGCCTACAGACAGAAACTAAAACAAGAGGCTCCCACGCTGAGGTCTGTCCAACGCTGGTCCGACCAAGCCGACTCCACACTCCAAGACTGCTTCCATCACGTGGACTGGGAGATGTTTCGTATTGCGTCAGATAACAACATTGACGAATACGCTGATTCGGTGTGCGAGTTCATTAGAACGTGCGTTGAAGATGTCGTTCCCATAGCAACGATTAAAACATTCCCTAACCAGAAACCGTGGATTGATGGCAGCGTTCGTGTGAAACTGAAAGCGCGAACCACTGCTTTTAATCAGGGCAAGGTGTCTGGTAACATGACCGAATACAAACAGTGCAGCTATTCCCTCCGCAAGGCTATCAAACAAGCTAAGCGCCAGTACAGAGACAAAGTAGAATCTCAATTCAACGGCTCAGACACAAGAGGCATGTGGCAGGGTCTACAGTCAATCACGGACTACAGGAAGAAATCCAGCCCAGTCACGGACCAGGATGTCTTGCTCCCAGGCAGACTAAATAACTTTTTTGCCCGCTTTGAGGACAATACAGTGCCACTGACACGGCCTGCAACGAAAACATGCGGTCTCTCCTTCACTGCAGCCGAGGTGAGTGAGACATTTAAACGTGTTAACCCTCGCAAGGCTGCAGGCCCAGACGGCATCCCCAGCCGCGCCCTCAGAGCATGCGCAGACCAGCTGGCCGGTGTGTTTACGGACATATTCAATCAATCCCTATACCAGTCTGCTGTTCCCACATGCTTCAAGAGGGCCACCATTGTTCCTGTTCCCAAGAAAGCTAAGGTAACTGAGCTAAACGACTACCGCCCCGTAGCACTCACATCCGTCATCATGAAGTGCTTTGAGAGACTAGTCAAGGACCATATCACCTCCACCCTACCTGACACCCTAGACCCACTCCAATTTGCTTACCGCCCAAATAGGTCCACAGACGATGCAATCTCAACCACACTGCACACTGCCCTAACCCATCTGGACAAGAGGAATACCTATGTGAGAATGCTGTTCATCGACTACAGCTCGGCATTCAACACCATAGTACCCTCCAAGCTCGTCATCAAGCTCGAGACCCTGGGTCTCAACCCCGCCCTGTGCAACTGGGTACTGGACTTCCTGACGGGCCGCCCCCAGGTGGTGAGGGTAGGCAACAACATCTCCTCCCCGCTGATCCTCAACACTGGGGCCCCACAAGGGTGCGTTCTGAGCCCTCTCCTGTACTCCCTGTTCACCCTCCAACTCAATCATCAAGTTTGCGGATGACACAACAGTGGTAGGCTTGATTACCCACAACGACGAGACGGCCTACAGCGAGGAGGTGAGGGCCCTCGGAGTGTGGTGTCAGGAAAATAACCTCACACTCAACGTCAACAAAACTAAGGAGATGATTGTGGACTTCAGGAAACAGCAGAGGGAACACCCCCTATCCACATCGATGGAACAGTAGTGGAGAGGGTAGCAAGTTTTAAGTTCCTCGGCATACACATCACAGACAATCTGAATTGGTCCACTCACACAGACAGCATCGTGAAGAAGGCGCAGCAGCGCCTCTTCAACCTCAGGAGGCTGAAGAAATTCGGCTTGTCACCAAAAGCACTCACAAACTTCTACAGATGCACAATCGAGAGCATCCTGGCGGGCTGTATCACCGCCTGGTATGGCAACTGCACCGCCCTCAACCGTAAGGCTCTCCAGAGGGTAGTGAGGTCTGCACAACGCATCACCGGGGGCAAACTACCTGCCCTCCAGGACACCTACAACACCCGATGTCACAGGAAGGCCATAAAGATCATCAAGGACATCAACCACCCGAGCCACTGCCTGTTCACCCCGCTATCATCCTGAAGGCGAGGTCAGTACAGGTGCATCAAAGCTGGGACCGAGAGACTGAAAAACAGCTTCTATCTCAAGGCCATCAGACTGTTAAACAGCCACCACTAACACTGAGTGGCTGTTGCCAACACACTGACACTGACTCAACTCCAGCCACTTTAATAATGGGAATTGATGGGAAATGATGTAAATATATCACTAGCCACTTTAAACAATGCTACCTTATATAATGTTACTTACCCTACATTATTCATCTCATATGCATACGTATATACTGTACTCTATATCATCGACTGTATCCTTATGTAATACATGTATCACTAGCCACTTTAAACTATGCCACTTTGTTTACATACTCATCTCATTTGTACATACTGTACTCGATACCATCTACTGTATCTTGCCTATGCTGCTCTGTACCATCACTCATTCATATATCCTTATGTACATATTCTTTATCCCCTTACACTGTGTACAAGACAGTAGTTTTGGAATTGTTAGTTAGATTACTTGTTATTACTGCATTGTCGGAACTAGAAGCACAAGCATTTCGCTACACTCGCATTAACATCTGCTAACCATGTGTATGTGACAAATAAAATTTGATTTGATTTGATTTGATTAGAATGTCTAGTAGCAGAATGTCTAGTAGCAGAATGTCTAGTAGCAGAATGTCTAGTAGCAGTATGTCTAATAGCAGAATGTCTAGTAGCAGAATGTCTAGTAGCAGAATATCTAGTAGCAGAATGTCTAGTAGCAGAATGTCTAGTATGTCTAATAGCAGAATGTCTAATAGCAGAATGTCTAGTAGCAGAATGTCTAGTAGCAGAATGTCTAGTATGTCTAATAGCAGAATGTCTAGTAGCAGAATGTCTAGTAGCAGAATGTCTAATAGCAGAATGTCTAATAGCAGAATGTCTAGTAGCAGAATGTCTAATAGCAGAATGTCTAGTAGCAGAATGTCTAATAGCAGAATGTCTAGTAGCAGAATGTCTAATAGCAGAATGTCTAATAGCAGAATGTCTAATAGCAGAATGTCTAATAGCAGAATGTCTAGTAGCAGAATGTCTAGTAGCAGAATGTCTAGTATGTCTAGTAGCAGAATGTCTAATAGCAGAATGTCTAGTAGCAGAATGTCTAATAGCAGAAAGTCTAATATGTCTAGTAGCAGAATGTCTAATAGCAGAATGTCTAATAGCAGAATGTCTAGTAGCAGAATGTCTAGTAGCAGAATGTCTAGTAGCAGAATGTCTAGTAGCAGAATGTCTAGTAGCAGAATGTCTAATAGCAGAATGTCTAATAGCAGAATGTCTTGTATGTCTAATAGCAGAATGTCTAGTAGCAGAATGTCTAGTAGCAGAATGTCTAATAGCAGAATGTCTAATAGCAGAATGTCTAATAGCAGAATGTGTAGTAGCAGAATGTCTAATAGCAGAATGTCTAGTAGCAGAATGTCTAGTAGCAGAATGTCTAGTAGCAGAATGTCTAGTAGCAGAATGTCTAGTAGCAGTATGTCTAATAGCAGAATGTCTAGTAGCAGAATGTCTAGTAGCAGAATGTCTAATAGCAGAATGTCTAATAGCAGAATGTCTAATAGCAGAATGTCTAATAGCAGAATGTCTAATAGCAGAATGTCTAATAGCAGAATGTCTAGTAGCAGAATGTCTAGTAGCAGAATGTCTAGTAGCAGAATGTCTAGTAGCAGAATGTCTAGTAGCAGAATGTCTAGTAGCAGAATGTCTAATAGCAGAATGTCTAATAGCAGAATGTCTAGTAGCAGAATGTCTAATAGCAGAATGTCTAATAGCAGAATGTCTAATAGCAGAATGTCTAATAGCAGAATGTCTAATAGCAGAATGTCTAGTAGCAGAATGTCTAATAGCAGAATGTCTAGTAGCAGAATGTCTAGTAGCAGAATGTCTAATAGCAGAATGTCTAATAGCAGTGTGTCTAGTAGCATAAAGTTGAATATGTCTAATAGCAGTATTTTATAATAGCAGAATGTCAAAAAAATGAACGGTACGCCTACAGTACTTGGGATTGATTATTATTATCATCTTTTGGTGCCGAGAGTCTTTTACATTGTGTTAAAATGAATTGTCTTGTATATGACTGTATTAAGGGTTGAGTGTTGTGTTAAGAACTGCAACAATGCTTTTTTCTGGCTCAAAAGTTTTGAACATGGGCCGGAACACACCCTCAATAGTCACACCCTCAATAGTCGAATCAATTGAGGCTGTTTTTTAAAGGATTTTCAAAGATGTCTATAAATGTGCACCTACTGTGCTCTTGCAGGAAGCAAATCACACCCCCATTGCTAACTAGAAATGATTTAAAACCGTACTCATAACTCACTAACTTGTAAAGGTTTTTCACGCTCAATAGTTTCAACATGGGCCAGCATCCCTGTGGAATGCTTTTGAGAGGAGGGGGGGGGGGGCAACTCAATATTAGGAAGGTGTCCATAATGTTTACTACACTCAGTGTATTCCATTCTATTGTAAAAAATCCCAGGCCAAACAGACCATCTTATTCACAACATGAATGGTTTGGGTTACTATTTGCATCCATTATAGATCAATTCTAATCACAACAGGACAGCCCCCCCGCCCTCCCCCCTCCCCCCATCCACTGACTGGTTTTCATAGGACCTTTCATGCCACAAATGATCCAGACATGCTCATGGATGCTGTCTGTCATGTAAACTGGATCATTTGTTACAGAGCTGTGTGACCATGACCATGGTGTAAGGCCAGAGTGGTGCAGCTAATAATGAATGCAGAGGGTATGACCTTGAAGAGGACTAGACTATGTCTGTCTGTCTGTCTGTCTGTCTGTCTGTCTGTCTGTCTCTGTCTCTGTCTCTGTCTCTGTCTCTGTCTCTGTCTCTCTCTCTCTCTCTCTCTCTCTCTCTCTCTCTCTCTCTCTCTCTCTCTCTCTCTCTCTCTCTCTCTCTCTCTCTCTCTCTCTCTCTCTCTCTCTCTCTCTCTCTCTCTCTCTCTCTCTCTCTCTCTCTCTCTCTCTCTCCCTAACTGTCTGTCTGTGTGTGTCTCTCTCTCTCTCTCTCTCTGACCCCCACCATCCTCTCCTCTAGGTCGACCCATCTCTTTCTTCCTCATTCCCTTTCTCTCTGTCTTTTCACTGTCCAGCATGGCGGCTCGCTCTTTAATGAGCCAGGTTTCTCTCCATCTCCGACCACATCCTATATTTACTGGTCCATCTACCTCAATAACCCACATGTCAATCGCTGCTCTACCTTTATCCTGTGTAGACAATATTGTCCCCTGTTCTGTGTGTGGTTTCTCATGGGTGAGAGAACATGAGAGACAGAGAGCTCCGAGGGGTCACCCATCACAGGTCAACAACAGGTCTGGAAAGGGTGAGAGAACATGAGAGACAGAGAGCTCCGAGGGGTCACCCATCACAGGTCAACAACAGGTCTGGAAAGGGTGAGAGAACATGAGAGACAGAGAGCTCCGAGGGGTCACCCATCACAGGTCAACAACAGGTCTGGAAAGGGTGAGAGAACATGAAAGCCTGAGAGCTCCGAGGGGGTCACCCATCACAGGTCAACAACAGGTCTGGAAAGGGTGAGAGAACATGAGAGACAGAGAGCTCCGAGGGGTCACCCATCACAGGTCAACAACAGGTCTGGAAAGGGTGAGAGAACATGAGAGACAGAGAGCTCCGAGGGGTCACCCATCACAGGTCAACAACAGGTCTGGAAAGGGTGAGAGAACATGAGAGACAGAGAGCTCTGAGGGGTCACCCATCACAGGTCAACAACAGGTCTGGAAAGGGTGAGAGAACATGAGAGACAGAGAGCTCCGAGGGGTCACCCATCACAGGTCAACAACAGGTCTGGAAAGGGTGAGAGAACATGAGAGACAGAGAGCTCCGAGGGGTCACCCATCACAGGTCAACAACAGGAAGAAGATGATTGTTGATAAAAAAAAAAAAACATATAATTTATTATTATAGAAATATAAAAAATAAAAAATAAAAAATAAAAATATATATATCAAATCAAATTATAGTAAAACATGTGAACTGGATCAATAAATTAATAGATAAATAATTGAATAAGTAAGTACATAATTGGAAATCCCACCAAGGGATGATTAAGTGCTACGAAGATAAGTGTCATGTTAATGTGATTTATATGATACAATTCAATAGAAGAAAAAAAAACACAACCAGATTGAGCAAATAAACACCTCTTTTTTTTTCATTGAACTTCCTCTTCCTGTCGGTGGCCCCACCCGTCTCTCTTAATTATCACTAACTCTCCCAGTCAATGCTTTATCCTCTTTACCAGTGAAGCCAAGGTCGGTGGCCCCACTCTCTCTTAATTATCACTAGAGTTAAAGGTTAGAGTTAGTGGTTAGAGTTAGGGGTTAGAGTTAGGAGTTAGGTGTTCGAGTTAGAGTTAGAGTTAGGGGTTAGAGTTAGGGATTAGAGTTAGGGGTTAGAGTTAGAGTTAGGGGTTAAGGGTTAGGGGTTAGGGGTTAGAGTTAAGGGTTGGAGGTTAGAGTTAGAGTTAGGGGTTAAGGGTTAGGGGTTAGAGTTAGGGGATAGAGTTAGGGGTTCAAGTTAGGGGTTTGAGTTAGAGTTAGGGGTTAGAGTTAGAGGTTAGAGTTAGAGCTAGGGGTTAGAGTTAGGGGTTAGAATTAGGGGTTAGAGTTAGGGGTTAGGGGTTAGAGTTAGAGGTTAGAGTTAGAGCTAGGGTTAGAGTTAGGGGTTAGAGTTAGGGGTTAGAGTTAGAGCTAGGGGTTAGAGTAAGGGGTTAAGGGTTAGGGGTTAAGGGTTAGAGTTAGGGGTTAGAGTTAGAGGTTAGAGTTAGAGGTTAGAGTTAGAGCTAGGGGTTAGAGTTAGGGGTTAGAGTAAGGGGTTAAGGGTTAGGGGTTAAGGGTTAGAGTTAGGGGTTAGAGTTAGGGTTTAGAGTTAGGTTTAAGATGTTAGAGTTCGAGGTTAGGGGTTAGAGTTAGGGGTTAGAGTTAGGGGTTAGGGGTTAGAGTTAGGTTAGAGTTAGGGGTTAGATTTGGGGGTTATAGTTAGAGGTTAGAGTTAGGGGTTAGAGTTAGAGTTAGGGGTTAGAGTTAGAGTTAGGGGTTAGAGTTAGAGTTCGGGTTTAGGGGTTAGAGTTAGAGTTCGGGTTTAGGGATTAGAGTTAAGGGTTAGGGGTTAGAGTTAGAGGTTAGAGTTAGAGGTTAGAGTTAGGGGTTAGAGTTAGGGGTTAGGGGTTAGAGTTAGGGGTTAGAATTAGGGGTTAGGGGTTAGAGTTAGAGTTAGAGGTTAGGGGTTAGAGGTTAGGGGTTAGAGGTTAGGGGTTAGAGTTAGGGGTTAGAGTTAGAGGTTAGAGTTAGAGCTAGGGGTTGGAGTTAGGGGTTAGAGTAAGGGGTTAAGGGTTAGGGGTTAGGGGTAGAGTTAAAACTTGTTATGGCTGGGGTGCAGTATTGAGTAGCTTGGATGAATAAGGTGGCCAGAGTAAACTGCCTGCTACTCAGGCCCAGAAGCTAAGATATGCATATTGTTAGTAGATTTGGATAGAACCACTCTCAAGTTTCTAAAACTGTTTGAATGATGTCTATGAGTATTACAGAACTCATAACAGAACTCATATGGCAGGCAAAAACCTGAGAAAAACAACAACCAGGAAGTGGGAAATATGAGGTTTGGAGGTTTTCAAGTCTTTGCCTATCCAATTTACAGTGTAAAATTTGGTCCGATTGTACTTCCTAAGGCTTCCACTAGATGTCAACAGTCTTTAGAACCTTGTTTCAGGCTTCTACTGTGAGGGGGAGCGAATAAGAGCTGTTTGAGTCAGGTGTCTGGCAGAATGCCGTGACCTCTGTCTCGCGTGCGCCGGTGAGAGTTTTTTCATTTCAAAAGACAAAGGATTTGTCCGGTTGAAACATTATTGAAGATTTATGTTAAAAACATTGATTCTATACATTGTTTGACATGTTTCTACGAACTGTAATATAACTTTTTTGACTCTTCGTCTGGACTAAGTGCCTGCGCCTCGTGAGTTTAGATTGTGTACTGAACGTGCGAACGAAAAGTAGGTATTTGGACATAAATTATGGACTTTATCGAACAAAACAAACATTTATTGTGGAACTGGGATTCCTGGGAGTGCATTGCGATGAAGATCATCAAAGGTAAGGGAATATTTATAATGCTATTTCTGACTTCTGTTGACTCCACAACATGGCGGGTATCTGTATGGCTTGTTTTGGTCTCTGAGCGCTGTACTCAGATGATTGGTGTGCTTTTCCGTAAAGCTTTTTTGAAATCTGAACACAGCAGTTGCATTAAGGAGAAGTGTATCTATAATTCCATGCATAACACTTGCATCTTTTATCAATGTTTATTTTGAGTATCTCTGCAAAATCACCGGATGTTTTGGAAGCAAAACATTACATTACTGAACATAACGCGCCAATGTAAACTAGGTGCTGACTGAACATAATCACATGGTGTGCTTTCGTCGTAAAGCCTTTTTGAAATCGGACACAGTGGTGGGATTAACAACAAGTTTATCTTTAAAATGCTGTATAATACTTGTATGTTTGAGGAATTTGAATTATGAGATTTCTGTTGTTTGAATTTGGCGCCCTGCACTTTCACTGGCTGTTGTCATATCGATCCCGTTAACGGGATTTCAGCCGTAAGAAGTAAAGGGTTCGGGGTTACGGGTTACGGGTTAGATTTCGGGGATAGGGGTTAGAGTTAAGGGTTAGAGTTAGGGGTTAGTGGTTAGAGTTAAGGGTTAGAGTTAAAACCTCTTACGTCGACCCGACACGCAAGCGTCCCATCTAGACACCTGGAAATGCAAATGCGCTACGCTAAATGCTAAATGTACTCGTTAAAACTCAAACGTTCATTAAAACACACATGCAGGGTATTGAATTAAAGCTACACTCGTTGTGAATCTAGCCCACAAGTCAGATTTTTAAAATGCTTTTCGGCGAAAGCATGAGAAGCTATTATCTGATAGCATGCAACACCCCAAAATACCTGAAGGGGTCGTAAACAAAATAATTAGCGTAGCCGGCGCTACACAAAACGCAGAAATAAAATATAAAACATTTATTACCTTTGATGATATTCTTTGTTGGCACTCCTATATGTTCCATAAACATCACAATTGGGTATTTTTCCCGATTAAATCCGTCCATGTATGCCCAAAATATCCATTTGTATAGCCTGTCTGGTTCAGGAAAAAGCTCCGTTCCAAAACGCAACTTCATTTTTTAAAATTATATAAGTTGCCTATATTCTTTGACAAAACACTTCAAACTACTTTTGTAACCCAACTTTAGGTATTTGTAAACATTAATAATTGATCAAATTGATCACTGGGCGATCTGTATTCAATAGCAGCTACTCAAGAAAACGTTGTCCTTTCTCTCTCTTCCAAAAGTCTCTTCCTGTATGCTGGACGAAATGAAGGATCTATTTGTCATTACACAAAGGATTTTTGTCAACGAAAATGACGTTTTTGGAAGTTGTAGGAACTGCAAGCTCCCGGCTATATATTTTTGCTTGCAATAAACAATTCAGAGACTGGCGGATTAATACTTTTCTGTGGTTTTTGTGACCAGGTTTTTCTTGGAATTTCGCTTGCTGTTCACGTTCTGTTATAGTCACAGACATTATTTAACCAGTTTTAGAAACTTCAGAGTGTTTTCTATCCACACATACTAATCATATGCATATACTATATTCCTGGCATGAGTAGTAGGACGCTGAAATGTTGCGCGATTTTTAACAGAATGTTCGAAAAAGTAGGGGGTCGACTTAAGAGGTTTTAAGGGTTAGAGTTAGGGGTTAGAGTTAGTGGTTAGGGATTAAGGGTTAGAGTTAAGGGTTAGAGTTAGGGGTTAGAGTTAGTGGTTAGGGATTAAGGGTTAGGGGTTAGGGGAAAAAAAATTATATCCATTGTTTGGTCCCCAAGGATAGTAAAACAAATGTGTGTGTGTGCATGCAGGTGTGTGTGCCCCTACTTAAAATAAAATATATATCAACGCACACACACACACACACACACACACACACACACACACACACACACACGTGGCACTTGACTACCGCTGCTATGGTTTTGGTGACATCACTGACACGGGAAAACGGAGACACACCTTCCTGAGAACTGCCTCATAATAGTTATGAAGCTACGTCGGCAAAACAATCATATTTGCTATTTATTAAAACATATTAAATCATTTTTCTTTGTGGAGTTTTTTTTCTCAGTTTAGTGATTTTAATTTGATTAGGTTAGTTGAAATTTTGTTTTATATATTTTTTTTCAGTTTTGTTTTACATTACTCTCATACGGAGAGATGTGTGTAAAACATGGTGGAGGATTCAGTTATGTGAAGGAGTGTATTGTATTGTTGAGTGTATTGTATTTGTTGTGTTTGTTTTGTTCTATTCCCGAGAGATATAGGTCTAATTTCTTGATCCTTGGCTCTACGATGGAGTTGACAGTGAGATGGGGAGTATAAACCAATTTGAAAGTATAGTTTCAATAGAATGTTTTGACATTCTCTGTGAAATATGTTTAGATATGTGTATTAAGAATAATTGGTAAAAGTAATAATTTATCATGAAGTTAATGAACTGAACTAAACTGTTGTTCTGATCTGTTCTTTCGAGGTTATCATGAAAAGTGACATCAGACGGTATCGTAATGCATGGAAGAGATAATTGGACCGAATAGTGTGTGTACCTCAAAACCCCCTCTAACTGGCTGTAGAAGAGTGACAAAGGCGTTGAAGAAGGCTTTCCGAACCACTTCTACCGAGAGAAAAGAACCAAGCCAGAAATTGGTGTACAGTATCAGATCTAAGCAATCAACTGCTTTTCTTTCATGTTTCTTTCATACAGTGAGAGTCCACTTGGAGTGATCATGGAGAAAGATCTGTTTAACTTTAATCAGCAATCTAATAATTTCAACCTGTTGATATAAAATTTTGTAAAAACGATCCTGATTTTTTTAACAAATCTAAAATCTTTCAAAAGTTGGCGCTGTCTCATCAGCGTAAGAATCAAAACAAACATTTTTCCACTCATATCCACAAAGTTTTCATTCCCCAAAGGTCAATACTGTTCAGCACATCCATTAATGATCCTCCTTTAGTCTGTACAGGGTCTGAAGTTCCAATGTATGCAGATGATACAGTGATAAATTCATGCAAATAACAAACTACACAAGAACGCACTATTATAATGGTTCAGATGACAACATTGCTCAGAGACTCATGTTTACATCTCAATAAAATAAAACACAGTCTGCATGTTCCTCAAAAAACAACCACTGATATAAAAATCTCCTGGTGGTATCTGATTTAAGTGCCAAGGCATCATACTTGATTCCAACCTTTCTTTTAAAAAACAAACAATAAAGGAACTCAAATAACCAAATTCAAACTAGCTAATTTCCCAAAACATATGAAATTGTTTTGACTATTGCGGTAACAACACTATAATTAAAATCTATGATACTCCCCCACTTAACATACTAGTTTACTAGTTTGGCCCAAGCTTGCTTTTCAACATTCATACCCATTCAGTCTTCTGCCAACAGGCTCTCATACTACTCAATCCAGCAATCACCTTTAATGACCTGACATTGTGCCACATAATGGAAACATACTATAATGTTAGACTACATGCACTTTCCTGCTCAAATTAACTGGTGTTACTTAAACAATCAAACCAAGAATCAATAACCATCAGAATCCATTCTCACAATGTTTTACTCACTCACAATTTAACGTCCTATTTCTTTTCTCCCAGTGGGCAAAAATATAACCCCTCCCATTTCAATGTTTTTCCTTACCTCTATCGTAAGATTAAAACCCCAACTTTATAACTTCCTCTTCTCTTTGCTCTTCACACTTATGAAATGTATCCTATTTCTTTAAAAATAACACACACATTGCCAAAATTATAACGTGCGTCAGTCAATCTATAAGAATGAAAATAATTTTGTTAATCACTTTCTATCGCCATCATCTCTCCGCTATTATTCAGAATTTCTTTAACTTAGGTAACTGTCTTTTCTATTGATACAGTAATTTAAATACGACTCAATTCTCAATACATTATTCCAGCAGATAATTTAGTGAACAGACATCGTTTTGCATCAAAATTCGCTTCGTTATTATTTTAAGTATATTAGTCTATCAATTTAACCTAAACAATCTATTGAAAACGTTCAATTTATCCCTTCTATCAATTTGAACCAAACAAGCTATTCAAAAGTTCAGTTTATATCTTATACAAACACTAGCGACCATAACTTTCCAGGCAAAACATACAAATACAAATTTACAATCAAAAACTCAGAATTCAGTTAGTGCATTGAAACGGGAAACGAACCCATACTAAATATATACAAAACAAAGGAAATAAAGGTCAGAACGGGACAAACGTATTTCAATTACTTTACTACATCACCTTAATCACGCAATGATAATTAGTTTGATGGAAAACCTTAGGCTTTGTACGACATTATAAATTACATCGAGATTCCCTCTTAATTCTCTCTAACTTTATTCAGTTTATTCAATAAATCCCGCAACTTCTCTCATACTGGGAAGAAAAAATATAGCACGTTCAGACCTTAAGGGCAGTTAAATTTCAAATGTTTCAACCAGATGGAGATAATCCAATATGCGTTTTATAGTTACATCGTTAGGGTAAGATACCCAAAAGTGGACACACTCTAATCCGTTTCTAGAGCTCAATTTCCCAGATTTTGTAGACTATGTTAATAGTGCTCAAAACCTGATCTTTATCAAATTTTCCATTTAAGATACCAACTCAAAACCTACGTACGTCTAAGAATGGGTGGTTTAAATTGTATCTAATCATTCTCAGCATTACTTTATCAAATCTCTAGTAATTGATTATACACACATACAATTTATCATAATTTCAAATAATTCACAGAATCCATATAAAACTTAAGAAATCACACAGAACTTTCAGGATCACCCACACAGGATTGGTCAGATGTTCACACAGAACTGGTCAGACGTCCACACAGAACATCAGAACATACTTGAAAGGTACTCACACCTACCCCGCTCACATAGAACGGTCCGACAACTATTACCTAGTGATCCCATAACAAAATACTCACACAGAGTAACCCAGGGCATACCTGGCTAGCACATTTAAAATAATTGGAATTCACCACCTCTGAGGGTCACTTAGACAATCACACAGACGCACAGAATGAGGTCCTTCTTCCAATAGGGCTTCACCAAGTGTCGTGTTTCACCTAGAATACACAGTCCCTGGCCCCTCCCCCTACAGACCGCACCAATCCCCACTGTGATCAATTCAGTGTCAGGACAGCTCTTGGTCACTCGCAACCAGACAGTGGCAGAGTATCTTTTGAGTCCACAAAACTCCCAGATTACTCTACTCTGACTCGGCCCTGCTTACGCCGCCAAGGTGCCTTCCTTACAAAGGAATTCACGCTCAGAGTATACGTAACAGGCATATTTAAAAAACTCGACTTCAAATCTGTGTGTGGTTCGCTCACCTTTTTCTTTAAAAAAAACTCAGTTCGAGATGTGGTATCCACTCGGCTCGCTTCCTCTTAGATCAAAGGTTGGTCCATCTGCTTCGTTCCCGAAGTGTGGTTTCCCTAAGATCACAAGTTTGGGGGATCTCTCGTGCACAATTTATTTACCTAGATCATCAGGAACGGTCACCGAGTGAAGATTCCTTAAAATGTCCTTAATTACCAAGTGATGAGAGAGCAAATCACACACCAGTCAGAGTTATGCTTAATCTTCACCTTGAATAATAATTAAGCTTTTGCAATAGCATTTTGACCTTCAACAGTTCAGTATCTGTAAAGAAAAGTTGAGAGTGGTCAACATAATGGCAACTGGGATCCTTTATAGTAAAGATCCACCCCCCTAGACGATATGACAAACCACAGTTCTTAGGAACTTACACAAAGAAAGACTTTACTTCAGAGAGGAATATCCCCTAGCCAGACAGCATTGGCTATAAATTATCATTCAGTTTGGTCTCCTAAACAAAGCTCTTATCTCGTCCTTGGTACAAAATGGTACCAAGACATTACCCCCACCCAATGATATATATCAATTGTCATTTTAGATACTCCCATCCCAAATACAACCAATTCTGGACAAGCTCACGGAGAGGAAAGTGAGCCTCTAGGTCAAGATAGGGGCAACGAGAGAGGGAACATAGAATGGTTCCAGACACTGCCATCCTCCTCTCCCCGATGTGAAAAGTAGGGAGTGACTGGCACACAGACATTGTGGAGCCAAGAGATAATTGGTTCCCCATCAATCATTCCTTCACATTGTTTAAAATATACGTTTACACATGATGACACTCTTGACCTCTCCCCTCTCTGCGGCCCAAGTAACTTAGTCCTGACAGAGAACAGATGACTGCAAATGGCCACCACTATAGTACAACAAGATACATTCTGATGAGAAGTAACTCATAAGCATATCATGAAAATAAAACATCTTATCTATGTTACCCAACTAATTCTGATTATTCCCCAATATCCTCAACTCTGGGGCTCCACAAGGGTGCATTCTGAGCCCTCTCCTGTACTCCCTGTTCACCCACGACTGCGTGGCCACGCACGCCTCCAACTCAATCCTCAAGTTTGCAGACGACACTACAGTGGTAGGCTTGATTACCAACAAGGTGGTGAGGGCCCTCGGAGTGTGGTGTCAGGAAAATAACCTTACACTCAACGTCAACAAAACAAAGGAGATGATCGTGGACTTCAGGAAACAGCAGAGGGAGCACCCCCCTATCCACATCGATGGGACAGTAGTGGAGAGTGTAGTAAGTTTTAAGTTCCTCAGCGTACACATCACGGACAAACTGAATTGCTCCACCCACACAGACAGCATCGTGAAGGAGGCTGAAGAAATTTGGCTTGTCACCAAAAGCACTCACAAACTTTTACAGATGCACAATCGAGAGCATCCTGTCCGGCTGTATCACCGCCTGGTACGGCAATTGCTCTGCCCACAACCATAAGGCTCTCCAGAGGGTAGTGAGGTCTGCACAACGCATCACCGGGGGCAAACTACCTGCCCTCCAGGACACCTACACCACCCGTTGTCACAGGAAGGCCATAAAGATCATCAAGGACAACAACCACCCGAGCCACTGCCTGTTCACCCCGCTATCATCCAGAAGGCGAGGTCAGTACAGTTGCATCAAAGCTGGGACCGAGAGACTGAAAAACAGCTTCTATCTCAAGGCCATCAGACTGCTAAACAGCCACTGCTAACATTGAGTGGCTGCTGCCAACATACTGACTCAACTCCACTCAACTTTAATAATGGAAAATGATGTAAAAAATGTTTCACTAGCCACTTTAAACAATATCACTTAATATAATGTTTACATACCCTACATTACTCATCTCATATGTATATACTGTACTCTATATCATCTACTGCATCTTTCTGTAATACATGTATCACTAGCCACTTTAAACTATGCCACTTTTATGTTAACATACCCTACATTACTCATCTCATATGTATATACTGTACTCTATACCATCTACTGTATCTTGCCTATGCTGCTCTGTACCATCACTCATTCATATATCTTTATGTACATATTCTTTATCCCTTTACACTTGTGTGTATGACTCAGACAGTGATGTTAGCTAGTTAATGACTCAGACAGTGATGTTAGCTAGTTAATGACTCAGACAGTGATGTTAGCTAGTTAATGACTCAGACAGTGATGTTAGCTAGTTAATGACTCAGACAGTGATGTTAGCTAGTTAATGACCCAGACAGTGATGTTAGCTAGTTAATGACTCAGACAGTGATGTTAGCTAGTTAATGACTCAGACAGTGATGTTAGCTAGTTAATGACTCAGACAGTGGTGTTAGCTAGTTAATGACTCAGACAGTGATGTTAGCTAGTTAATGACTCAGACAGTGATGTTAGCGATTTAATGACTCAGACAGTGATGTTAGCTTAACTAGTTAATTACTCAGACAGTGATGTTAGCCAGTTAATGACTCAGACACCGATGTTAGCTTAGCTAGTTAATGACTCAGACAGTGATGTCTCTGTCTCTGTGTCTGTGTCTATCTCTGTGTCTGTCTCTGTGTCTGTGTCTGTCTCTGTGTCTGTGTCTGTCTCTGTGTCTGTGTCTGTGTCTGTGTCTGTGTCTGTGTCTGTGTCTGTGTCTGTATCTGTCTGTGTCTGTGTCTGTGTCTGTGTCTGTGTCTGTCTCTGTGTCTGTCTCTGTCTCTGTGTCTGTGTCTGTGTCTGTGTCTCTGTCTGTGTCTGTGTCTGTCTCTGTCTCTGTCTGTGTCTGTGTCTGTGTCTGTGTCTGTGTCTGTGTCTGTGTCTGTGTCTGTGTCTGTGTGTGTCTGTGTCTGTGTCTGTGTCTGTGTCTGTGTCTGTGTCTGTGTCTGTGTCTCTGTCTCTGTCTCTGTCTGTGTCTGTGTCTGTGTCTGTGTCTGTCTCTGTGTCTGTGTCTCTGTGTCTGTGGACGCCTCAGTTTGCCACCTGTTCACCTGTCTGTCCCGTCTGCCCGTAACATCCTGCTGTCTGGCCAGGGGGGATCTTTAAAGTCCCTGTTGTTTGTCACATATTTACCTCTCAGCTCAGCAATCAGAGCTGTCAGTGTTGCTGTGTGTATCCACCTCTCCGAGCTCCCCAGGAGACACCCAGGGCTTTACCTCATTTACACCCGTCACGACAGTATGGGGCTCTGGGCTGACAGGATCCCTCCATCCCCATCCTCTCCTCTGTGTGTGTGTGTGTGTGTGTGTGTGTGTGTGTGTGTGTGTGTGTGTGTGTGTGTGTGTGTGTGTGTGTGTGTGTGTGTGTGTGTGTGTGTGTGTGTGGGTGTGTGTGTGTGTGTGTGTATGTGTATCTCTGTGTGTGTGTGTACGTTTCGTGTGTCTCTCCCTGTGTGTGTGTGTGTGTGTGTGTGTGTGTATGTGTTTGTGTGTGTGTGTGTGTGTGTGTGTATGTGTGCCTCTCCCTGTGTGTGTGTGTGTGTGTGTGTGTGTGTGTGTGTGTGTGTGTGTGTGTGTGTGTGTGTGTGTGTGTGTGTGTGTGTGTGTGTGTGTGTGTGTGTGTGTGTGTGTGTGTGTGACAGTGGGTAGCAGCAGCCAGGGCCAAGCTAGAGGGAGCGAGGTGTTAGGTGTTAGGTGTTAGTTGTTAGTTGTTAGGCAATAGGAGGGAGCCTGTTGGAGGCAAGGGGAAAAATCGCCCGCTGATGATGGTTTGCGTCTCGCGGCTCAGCGGGTGAGAATTGTGCCTAGGGCTGGCTAGGCTGGTTGCTGATTGCTTTGATGTGAAATGATTGTGTTTTAACGGCCTCTGGGGTCTACAGACCACAGGCAACGCTCTCTGACTGACTCTCTGCTTCTCTGACCCTCTCTCCGTCACACGGCCATCTCTGGCTCTGCCTGGGTGGGTGAGTTAGCCAGCCCTGTTCCCCACTCCCCAGAGCACTCAAGCCCCATTTCCATTGGCACTTTAAAGTCAACCCAGGTTGGGCTGGCCTTGGTGGGCTAGCTCAAATTGTGTTTCCACAGCCTCCAGAACTTAGAAATGATGTTGCTAGGTAGCCAATATGTGACTGCGTTTGGCTTCTCTAATGTTGCTAGCTTGCTAGCTAGCAAAATGTTGAAGAATTGTATTCACCCTAAAAATGCTGTGACTAATGTTACCCCACAACAAGCCAGGTGCCAGCCAGACTCATGACAGAGCCATGATTTTAGCTTGCTAGTTAGCTAAACGGTTAGCATCGTCACTAGCATCGTCACTCGTCTACCACTAGCATGGTAGATAGCCATCTTAATTCCTACCTTGCTTGCCATGACATTGCCTATTAGCTAGCTAGCTAACCAAGCCAACCAGATGACAGGTATGATATGATGTAGCTAGCTAGTGAGCTTTCAGTGCAACCTGGCAAAGCTAAAATTCTTGCTACCTCACTTTAGTGAGTTAGATAGTTTGTTTCTCCTCTGATTTGATAGGTAACGTTAAGTAGCTAGCCTTCAAGGGCTGACTGTTCTTATAAATGTTTATTGGGTAGTGCAAAAATAAACGAAGGATCCAGCTATGGTGGTAATTGGTGTCATGACTGACTACTGCTGCATGTAACAGTAACACTGCCCAGACGAGGTACTTGTGCTTGTAACAGCAACACTGCCCAGACGAGGTAGCTAAACATCCAGCAGTGATCAGCTCACAGTTTGCAGAGTAATGGCGTCATTGGTCTGAATTTTAATCGAGCTGGCACCAGTTGTGAATCCCGGGTTTCCCTCGACTTGAGAATTCCATTCGAGCTCAAAATTTGGCCCTAATTTTTAAGTGCCAGTGGAATACGGAGCTTCAGAGTGTGCAGACAACGAGAGGTGGAGGTGGAGAGGACGCTAAGGAGTGGTAGTGGTGGATGTGGTGGTTGAAAAGTATTGTGGTGGGAGTTGGATCATCATCATCATCATCATCACAATTATGTATGTAAGGACAGATCCCACTCTCACTGTTCCCATGGCTGTACCCATCTTGTCAATAAGAGTATCTTTCAAGTGTGTAAGAACTGTTAACTTCTTATGGCTGCAGGGGCAGTATTGAGTAGCTTGGATGAAAAGGTGCCCATTGTAAATGGCCAGCTCCTCAGTCTCAGTTGTATATTATTATTAGTATTGGATCGAAAACACTCTAAAGTTTCCAAAACTGTCAAAATATAGTCTGTGAGTATAACAGAACTGATATTGCAGGCGAAACCCTGACGAAAATTAAACCAGGAAGTGGTTTCTATTTTGAAAACTCCATATTCCATAGCCTCCCTTTGCTCCATTTAAAGGGATATCAACTAGATTCCTTTTCCTATCGCTTCCTCAAGGTGTCAACAGTTTTCAGACATAGTGTCAGGCTTTTATTTTGAAAAATGAGCCAGAACGATAACATTGCGTCAAGTGGTCGCATGAGTTTTGCTTGCGCAACAGAGTTTGGACAGCCATTGCTTTTCCCTCTCCTACTGATAAAGACATTTGCGGTTGATATATTATCGATTATATATTTTAAAAACAACCCGAGGATTGATTATAAAAAACGTCTGACATGTTTCTGTGGACATTAAGGAAACTATCTGGAATTTGTCTGCGTTGTCGTGACCGCTCTTTCCTGTGGATTTCTGAACACAACGCGCCAAACAAATGGAGGTATTTTGGATATCAAAATAATCTTTATGGAACAAAAGGAACATTTATTGTGTAACTGGGAGTCTCATGAGTGGGAGTCCGAAGATCAACAAAGGTAAACGATTAATTTGATTGCTTTTCTGATTTTCATGACCAATTGATGCTAAGTGTACATAATGTTTTGTTGAGCGATCGATACATTTACACAAACGCTTGGATTGCTTTTGCTGTAAAGTATATTTTCAAAATCTTACACGACAGGGGGATTAATTATTCTTAGAACTACCCATCCCGGATCCGGTATATTTGTCATCAGCAACGCTGAATAGCATAGTGCAACAGTCAAAAACTATTAGTTGAAAATATTCATATTCATGAAATCACAAGTGAAATATAGCGAAACACAGCTTTTGTTAATCACCCTGTCATCTCAGATTTTGAAATTATGCTTTACAGCGAATGCAATACAAGCGTTGTGTAAGTTTATCGATAGCCTAGCATAGCATTATGTACACTTAGCATCAGGAAGCTTGGTCACGAAAATCAGAAAAGCAATCAAATTAACCGTTTACCTTTGATGATCTTCGGATGTTTGCACTCACGAGACTCCCAGTTAGACAACAAATATTCCTTTTGTTCCATAAAGATATTTTTTATATCCAAATACCTCCATTAGTTTGGTGCGTTATGCCCAGGAATCCACCGGAAATAGCGGTCACGACAACGCAGACAAATTTCCAAATTATATCCATAATGTCGACAGAAACATGGCAAACTTTTTTTATAATCAATCCTCAAGGTGTTTTTCAAATATCTATTCGATAATATATCAACCGGGACAGTTGGCTTTTCACTAGGACCGGGAGGAACAATGGCCGCCTCTCTCTTTTGCGCAAAAATCACTCTGAGAGCCCCCACCTGACCACGTACGTAATGTGGTCGTTCACGCTCGTTCTTCAAAATAAAGGCCTGAAACTATGTCTAAAGGCTGTAGACACCTTAGGGAAGCCATAGAAAAAGGAATCTGGTTGATATCCCTTTCAATGGTCAATGGGAATGCATAGGAACGCAGAGCTTTCAAAATAATAGTCACTTCCTGATTGGATTTTTGTTCAGGCTTTCGCCTGCAATATCAGTTATGTTATACTCACAGACAATATTTTTACAGTTTTGGAAACTTTAGAGTGTTTTCTATCCCAAACTATCAATGATATGCATATTCTAGCATCTGGTCCTGAGAAATAGGCCGTTTACTTTGGGAACGTTATTTTTCCAAAAATTTAAATAGTGCCCCTTAGCTTTTAACAAAAGGCTAAGCTGTGTTTTCCTATATTGCACTTGTGATTTCATGAATATAAATATGTTTAGTAATATTCATTGAATGTAGCGCTATGCAATTCAGCGGGTGTTGATGACAATTATCCCATTAACGGGATTACAGCCATAACAAGTTAATCAATAATAAAGACCTACTTCCACACTGTTAAACCAAGTATTTAGGATCCGCATACATAACTACACTATTTTCTGCTTTATAAACACATCAAGACATTTAACATTTCAAAGAAAACTCACCACTGTGTTTAGATTGTAAATACCAGAACATGATTATTTCGATGTAACACTTTTTAAACACGCAAACACATTTATTCAGCACTGGTCGTTTAGGTTTTAACACTGTAGGGATTCAAAGACGTATTTTCATATTCCCCAGCATGCCTTTCGACTGAATGTGAGAAATACCCACCCATGACTGTGTGTGTTAGTGACAGAGAGATGATTGTTCCATTCAATAATCCCTAAATTTAGAGGCTTCTGCAAGTGACTGCTTAAATCATAGGTTCATAAATTTGGTGCCGGGGCCCTACCTTTGTGCATGTTTTGGTTTTTAGTATTGTACAGTGGATTCAAATAATTAAAGCTTGGTGATGAGTTGGTTATTTGAATCAGCTGTGCCAGGGAGGCCTCAGGACAAGTTTAGGAGACCCTGGCCTAAGTGAATGTGTTTAAAAGAAACCCTTTAATGACCACATCATATACTGTACATTTCATAAAGGCCTTTATTTATGACCTAGTTATCCTGAACATTAGAGTCTGAAAATCCTGGCTCATGGGCCACATCAGACCTGCAAAGTCACAAAACGTTGGATCGCGAAGTGATTAGCAATTTATTTATAAATTAATAAAATATATATAAAAAATAGTAGAAAAAATATACATTTTGGCTGTTATTACTAAAGGCCATAGAATGCATTGAATAACACGTTCATAAATGGCGAATAGGAAAAAAAAATAATGATAAGGGTCTGTCCTCAATCTCTGAAATATATTTTTAAAAAATCTGGAAATATATACATACATTTTTTACACATATTTAACTGCTTTTTTTGGGTGCAAAACTACCTTCAAACTTGGATTTGTTTTTCTAAACCGGTATCAGTTACCTTCAGATGGGTCATGGACTAAAACGGAGCGTCTCCCCTTTCCAAAGAGTTGTCATAATAGTTCTACGTCAAACTGGACGCTCCAGACGTTTTCTTGAGAAGACCAATTTTTTTTCCATAATTTGCAAATAAATTCATTAAAAATCCTACAATATGATTTTCTGGATTTTTTTTCTCATTTTGTCTGACATAGTTGAAGTGTACCTATGATGAAAATTACAGGCCTCTTCCATCTTTTTAAGTGGGAGAATTTGCACAATTGACGGCTGACTAAATACTTTTTTGCCCCACTGTATATATTTTAGAATAAAGCTGTAACGTATCAAAATGTGGAAAAAGTCAAGGTGGTCTGAATACTTTTCCGAATGCACTGTACACTTCTAATGTTTAAATGCATTCTAAGCAGAATGATGGGAAAGTCCACACTATTGTTTACAGGTGTTCTATCGGTTGGAAACTGACTGCAATAAACTGACTATCATATTTAATCTTGAATTATAAACACTTGTTTTTCAAGATGACTTAATTGGCAAAGCATTTTCCAACGTCCTCAGAACATGGACAGACGTCCAATTGCGAAGTCAATCTTGAGTGATCTGGCTAGCATACGCACACACACGCACACACACACACACACACACACACACACACACACACACACACACACACACACACACACACACACACACACACACACACACACACACACACACACACACACATACACACACACACATACACAGCATGGGTACACACAATGTGCCATGTGCCAATGTGCCATTTGCTAGTGAAATAGGACCACTCAGCAGTGTTGGGGAAGGTACTCAGTTGACCAATTAAACTACACTATAATTACACTAGTTACTAGTTTACTGAACTACATCCCAAATATTTAAATTATTTAATTTAAGTCTGAAATGTCATTGACTACCAAATTTCAAGAACATATCCCTCTGGAGTCAGACTTAGGCAGAATAAGTCAGAATTAAGCCGAATAAATCAGAATTAGGCAGAATAAATCAGAATTAGGCAGAATAAATCAGAATTAAGCCGAATAAGTCAGAATTAGGCAGAATAAATCAGAATTAAGCCGAATAAGTCAGAATTAGGCAGAATAAATCAGAATTAAGCCGAATAAGTCAGAATTAGGCAGAATAAGTCCGAATTAAGCCGAATAAATCAGAATTAAGCCGAATAAGTCAGAATTGGTCAAAAAAAGGAAGGAAATTCTCGTCTACTTCCATTATATGTGGTAGTTTCAGAAGTCATCTACATGGCAAAAAAAGTCATTAACTACTGAAAACATTACCAAGATTTGAACTAAGTTCAACTACCACCAAGCTACTGCTAACTGTAGTGAAATTGCTAGTTGCACAACATGTAGTTCCCTACTCCCCAACACTGAACACGAGACTGTCGGAGAATGATGGGGTGTGTGTGAGCGTGTGGGTTCGTGCGTGAGTGCAAACACACACATACACACACACAAAATCAAGTGAATAAATAAAGGTTATAATTAAGTAAGGCTTCTTTGACTAGGGCTGGTTAAGGTTGAGGAGGGAGGGAGGGAGGAGGGAGGAGGTGGAGGGAGGAGGAGGGAGTGAGGAGGGGGCAGGGAACGGGAGGAGGAAGGGAGGAGGGAGGAGGTGGAGGGAGCAGGAATGGGGAGGAGGAAGGGAGGAGGGAGGAGGTGGAGGGAGGAGGAGGGAGGGAGCAGGAGGGCGCAGGAGGAGGGAGGAGGGAGCAGGGAGCAGGAGGAGGGAGGAGGGAGCAGGAGGGAGGAGGGAGGAGGGAGCAGGAGGAGGGAGGAGGGAGCAGGAGGGAGGAGGGAGGAGGGAGCAGGGAGCAGGAGGAGGGAGGGAGGGAGGGAGCAGGAGGAGGGAGGGAGGAGGGAGCAGGAGGAGGGAGGGAGGAGGGAGCAGGAGGAGGGAGGGAGGAGGGAGCAGGAGGAGGGAGGAGGGAGCAAGGAGCAGGAGGAGGGAGGAGGGAGCAGGAGGGAGGAGGGAGCAGGGAGCAGGAGGAGGGAGGAGGGAGCAGGAGGGAGGAGGGAGGAGGGAGCAGGGAGCAGGAGGAGGGAGGGAGGAGGGAGCAGGAGGAGGGAGGGAGGAGGGAGCAGGAGGATGGAGCAGGAAGAGGGAGGGAGGAGGGAGGAGGGAGCAGGAGGAGGGAGCAGGAGGAGGGAGGGAGGAGAGAGGGAGGATGGAGCAGAAGGTGGGAGGGAGGAGGGAGGATGAGGAGGTGGATAATGTAGACTTGGAGCCAGAGAGATAAAACAGAAGCAATGTCCATTAAAACCATAATAAACACAGGTATTCTCTACAGCCCTGCAGCAACCAAACATCAAAACATCATAATGGAACAAAAGTGAATTAAAAACAGAAAACCATTAGGGTTTTGTAATTACAAAAATACATAAAATAATCAATTTAACTACATTACGTTTTATATTTTTTCCCTAAAGAGCAACATGTATCTGACAGGCTCTGCCTCAGAATACATTGGTTTTGGTAATTAACAGGAGGAGCTGGTGACATTTACTGTTTTCTGCTGATATACATAGAAAAGAGTGGGTAAGAGTCTTATACAGAGGCCTTTCTCTCTCTCCAACCCCCTCTCTCTCTCCCTCTCTCTCCAACCCCCTCTATCTCCCTCTCTCTCCAACCCCCTCTCTATCTCCCTCTCCCTCCCCCCTTCTCTCTCTCCCTCTCTCTCCAACCCCCTCTATCTCCCTCTCTCTCCAACCCCCTCTCTCTCTCCCTCTCCAACCCCCTCTCTCTCTCCCTCTCTCTCCAACCCCCTCTTTCTCTCCCTCTCTCTCCAACCCCCTCTATCTCCCTCTCTCTCCAACCCCCTCTCTATCTCCCTCTCCCTCCCCCTATCTCTCTCTCCCTCTCTCTCCAACCACCTCTCTCTCTCCCTCTCTCTCCAACCCCCTCTCTCTCCAACCCCCTCTCTCTCCCTCTCTCTCCAACCCCCTCTCTCTCCAACCCCTTCTCTCTCCCTCTCTCTCCAACCCCCTCTCTATCTCCCTCTCCCTCCCTCTCTCTCTCCCTCTCTCTCCAAACCCCTCTCTCTCCCTCTCTCTCCAACCCCCTCTCTATCTCCCTCTCCCTCCCCCTCTCTCTCCCTCTCTCTCCAACCCCCTCTCTCTCTCCCTCTCTTTCCAACCCCCTCTCTATCTCCCTCTCTCTCCAACCCCCTCTCTCTCTCCCTCTCCCTCCCCCTCTCTCTCTCTCCCTCTCTCTCTCGGTCTGCCTCTCTCCAAACCATTCTCTCTCCCTCCAACCCCCTCTCTCTCTCTCTTCAACCACCCTCTCTCTCTCTCCCTCTTTCTATCTCTCCAACCCTCTCTCTCTCTCTCTCTCTCTCTATGTCCCTGTCTCTGTCTCTCTTCCTCCCTCCCCTCACCCACTCTCTTTCTCTCTCTCTCTCCAACCCCCTCTCTCTCTTGCCCCCCTCTCTCTCGTTCTCTCTATCTAATCTATCTCTCTCTTTAATTTCTCTCGAATCTCTCTCATCTCTCTCTCTTCCTTTTTTCGCTCTTTCTCCTTGTCTCTATCCACTATTTGGTGCTAATTAGGATGTTTTACATGGTTGGCAGAATAATGTATAATTGAAGTCATGTAAAATAATGAAATTATGGTCGCACTTAATTTTGGATAGTACAGATGGTCCACCTGGAGATGGTCTACAGATGTTCCACCTGGAGATGGTCTACAGATGTTCCACCTGGAGATGGTCTACAGATGTTCCACCTGGAGACGGTCTACAGATGTTCCACCTGGAGACGGTCTACAGAGGTTCCACCTGGAGATAGTCTACAGATGCCCTACAGATGGTCTACAGATGGTCTACAGATGCTCTACAGATGGTCTACAGATGTTCCACCTGGAGATGGTCTACAGATGTTCCACCTGGAGATGGTCTACAGATGTTCCACCTGGAGATAGTCTACAGATGCCCTACAGATGGTCTACAGATGGTCTACAGATGCTCTACAGTTGGTTTACAGATGGTCCACCTGGAGATGGTCTAGAGATGGTCTACCTGGAGATGGTCTACAGATGCTCTACAGATGGTCTACCTGGAGATGGTCTACAGATGGTCTGCAGATGCTCTACAGATGGTCTACAGATGGTCTACAGATGCTCTACAGATGCTCTACAGATGGTCTACAGATGCTCTACAGATGGTCTACAGATGCTCTACAGATGGTCCACATGGAGATGGTCTACAGATGGTCTACAGATGGTCTACAGATGGTTTACAGATGGTCCACCTGGAGATGGTCTACAGATGGTCTACCTGGAGATGGTCTACAGATGCTCTAAAGATGGTCTACCTGGAGATGTTCTACAGATGGTTTTACAGATACTCTACAGATGTTCTGCAGATGGTCATACTATCTACAAACAATCTGCTCATAAGCAACTGCTGGATAGGGTTAAGGTAAAAGTATAAGATAAGGGTAAGGGTTCAGGTTAAGGTTGGGGTAAGGTTTAGGATAAGGGTAAGGGTTCAGGTTAAGGTTAGGGTTAGGGTAAGTAGATAGTTGACATTTTACTGATAGTGTGTCAAGCATATACAGATGGATAAAGTGTTACAGAAATGATTTATTTATTAATTTTGCAGTGATTCAAACATAACGTTAAATCCATCTTCAAAATAATGTAGAGAATTGTTTTACAAATTGAGAGCTGCATTTACAATGGTTCTATCTGCATTTTTGTCCGAATTTCTTTACTGAAAAAGCGTTGTTCTGTTCTCTCTCTCTTTCTCTCTCTCTCTCTCTCTTTCTAATCTCTCTCTCTAATCTCTCTCTCTCTAATCTCTCTCCCCTTTTCTCTGTTTCTCTCTGTTTCTCTCTTTCTCTTTGTCTCTCTCTACTCCCCCCATCTCTTTCTCTTTGTCTCTCTCCCTCCCCCATCTCTTTCTCTTTGTCTCTCTACTCCCCCATCTCTTTCTCTTTGTCTCTCTCCCTCCCCCCATCTCTTTCTCTTTGTCTCTCTCCCTCCCCCATCTCTTTCTCTTTGTCTCTCTCCCTCCCCCATCTCTTTCTCTTTGTCTCTCTACTCCCCCATCTCTTTCTCGTTGTCTCTCTCTACTCCCCCATCTCTTTCTCTTTGTCTCTCTCCCTCCCCCCATCTCTTTCTCTTTGTCTCTCTCCCTCCCCCATCTCTTTCTCTTTGTCTCTCTCCCTCCCCCATCTCTTTCTCTTTGTCTCTCTCCCTCCCCCATCTCTTTCTCTTTGTCTCTCTCCCTCCCCCCATCTCTTTCTCTTTGTCTCTCTCCCTCCCCCCATCTCTTTCTCTTTGTCTCTCTCTACTCCCCCATCTCTTTCTATTTGTCTCTCTCCCTCCCCCATCTCTTTCTCTTTGTCTCTCTCCCTCCCCCCATCTCTTTCTCTTTGTCTCTCTCTACTCCCCCATCTCTTTCTCTTTGTCTCTCTCCCTCCCCCCATCTCTTTCTCTTTGTCTCTCTACTCCCCCATCTCTTTCTCTTTGTCTCTCTCTACTCCCCCATCTCTTTCTCTTTGTCTCTCTCTACTCCCCCCATCTCTTTCTCTTTGTCTCTCTCTACTCCCCCATCTCTTTCTCTTTGTCTCTCTCCCTCCCCCCATCTCTTTCTCTTTGTCTCTCTCTACTCCCCCATCTCTTTCTCTTTGTCTCTCTCTACTCCCCCCATCTCTTTCTCTTTGTCTCTCTCCCTCCCCCATCTCTTTCTCTTTGTCTCTCTCCCTCCCCCATCTCTTTCTCTTTGTCTCTCTCCCTCCCCCATCTCTTTCTCTTTGTCTCTCTCCCTCCCCCATCTCTTTCTCTTTGTCTCTCTCTCCCTCCCCAATCTCTTTCTCTTTGTCTCTCTCCCTCCCCCATCTCTTTCTCTTTGTCTCTCTCCCTCCCCCATCTCTTTCTCTTTGTCTCTCTCCCTCCCCCCATCTCTTTCTCTTTGTCTCTCTCTACTCCCCCATCTCTTTCTCTTTGTCTCTCTCTACTCCCCCATCTCTTTCTCTTTGTCTCTCTCCCTCCCCCCATCTCTTTCTCTTTGTCTCTCTCCCTCCCCCATCTCTTTCTCTTTGTCTCTCTCCCTCCCCCCATCTCTTTCTCTTTGTCTCTCTACTCCCCCATCTCTTTCTCTTTGTCTCTCTCCCTCCCCCATCTCTTTCTCTTTGTCTCTCTCCCTCCCCCCATCTCTTTCTCTTTGTCTCTCTCTACTCCCCCATCTCTTTCTCTTTGTCTCTCTCCCTCCCCCATCTCTTTCTCTTTGTCTCTCTCTACTCCCCCATCTCTTTCTCTTTGTCTCTCTCTACTCCCCCATCTCTTTCTCTTTGTCTCTCTCTACTCCCCCCATCTCTTTCTCTTTGTCTCTCTCTACTCCCCCATCTCTTTCTCTTTGTCTCTCTCTACTCCCCCCATCTCTTTCTCTTTGTCTCTCTCCCTCCCCCCATCTCTTTCTCTTTGTCTCTCTCCCTCCCCCCATCTCTTTCTCTTTGTCTCTCTCCCTCCCCCATCTCTTTCTCTTTGTCTCTCTACTCCCCCCATCTCTTTCTCTTTGTCTCTCTCCCTCCCCCCATCTCTTTCTCTTTGTCTCTCTCCCTCCCCCATCTCTTTCTCTTTGTCTCTCTCTACTCCCCCCATCTCTTTCTATTTGTCTCTCTCCCTCCCCAATCTCTTTCTCTTTGTCTCTCTCCCTCCCCCCATCTCTTTCTCTTTGTCTCTCTACTCCCCCATCTCTTTCTCTTTGTCTCTCTACTCCCCCATCTCTTTCTCTTTGTCTCTCTCCCTCCCCCATCTCTTTCTCTTTGTCTCTCTCCCTCCCCCATCTCTTTCTCTTTGTCTCTCTACTCCCCCCATCTCTTTCTCTTTGTCTCTCTCTACTCCCCCATCTCTTTCTCTTTGTCTCTCTACTCCCCCCATCTCTTTCTCTTTGTCTCTCTACTCCCCCCATCTCTTTCTCTTTGTCTCTCTCCCTCCCCCATCTCTTTCTATTTGTCTCTCTCCCTCCCCCCATCTCTTTCTCTTTGTCTCTCTCTACTCCCCCCATCTCTTTCTCTTTGTCTCTCTCTACTCCCCCATCTCTTTCTCTTTGTCTCTCTCTACTCCCCCATCTCTTTCTCTTTGTCTCTCTCTACTCCCCCATCTCTTTCTCTTTGTCTCTCTCCCTCCCCCATCTCTTTCTCTTTGTCTCTCTCTACTCCCCCATCTCTTTCTCTTTGTCTCTGTCCCTCCCCCCATCTCTTTCTCTTTGTCTCTCTCTACTCCCCCATCTCTTTCTCTTTGTCTCTCTCCCTCCCCCCATCTCTTTCTCTTTGTCTCTCTCTACTCCCCCCATCTCTTTCTCTTTTTCTCTCTCTACTCCCCCATCTCTTTCTCTTTGTCTCTCTCTACTCCCCCATCTCTTTCTCTTTGTCTCTCTCCCTCCCCCCATCTCTTTCTCTTTGTCTCTCTCCCTCCCCCATCTCTTTCTCTTTGTCTCTCTCCCTCCCCCATCTCTTTCTCTTTGTCTCTCTACTCCCCCCATCTCTTTCTCTTTGTCTCTCTCCCTCCCCCATCTCTTTCTCTTTGTCTCTCTCCCTCCCCCCATCTCTTTCTCTTTGTCTCTCTCCCTCCCCCATCTCTTTCTCTTTGTCTCTCTCCCTCCCCCATCTCTTTCTCTTTGTCTCTCTACTCGGCAGAATAATGTATATTACTCAGAGGAGATCCCCCCCCCCAGAATCCCCATATTACTCAGAGGAGATCCCCCCCCCCCCCTCAGAATCCCCATATTACTCAGAGGAGATCTCCCCCTCCCTCAGAATCCCCATATTACTCACAGGAGATCCCCCCCCTCAGAATCCCCATATTACTCAGAGGAGATCTCCCCCAACCCCCTCAGAATCCCCATATTACTCAGAGGAGATCTCCCCCCCCCCCCCCCTCAGAATCCCCATATTACTCACAGGAGATCCCCCCCCTCAGAATCCCCATATTACTCAGAGGAGATCTCCCCTACCCCCCTCAGAATCCCCATAATACTCAGAGGAGCTCCCCCCCCCCTCAGAATCCCCATATTACTCAGAGGAGATCCCCCCCCCCCCCCCAGAATTCCCATATTACTCAGAGGAGATCTCCCCCCCCAGAATCCCCATATTAATCAGAGGAGATCCCCCCCCCCCCCCAGAATCCCCATACTACTCAGAGGAGATCCCCCCCCCCCCAGAATCCCCATATTACTCAGAGGAGATCTCCCCCCCCCCCCTCAGAATCCCCATATTAATCAGAGAAGATCTGCCCCCCCCTCAGAATCCCCATATTACTCAGATGAGATCTCCCCCCCCCTCAGAATCCCCATATTACTCAGAGGAGATCTGCCCCCCCCTCAGAATCCCCATATTAATCAGAGGAGATCTCCCCCTCCCCCCCCCCAGAATCCCCATATTACTCAGAGGAGATCCCCCCCCTCAGAATCCCCATATTACTCAGAGGAGATCTCCCCCCCCCCCCCCCCAGAATCCCCATAATACTCAGAGGAGATCCCCCCCCCCCCCCCAACATCTCCATATTACTCAGAGGAGATCTCCCCCCCCCCCCCCCCAGAATCCCCATATTACTCAGAGGAGATCCCCCCCCCCCCCCCCCCCCTCAGAATCCCCATATTACTCAGAGGAGATCTCCCCCCCCCAGAATCCCCATATTACTCAGAGGAGATCTCCCCCCCCAGAATCCCCATATTAATCAGAGGAGATTCCCCCCCCCCCCCAGAATCCCCATACTACTCAGAGGAGATCTCCCCCCCCCCCCCCCCAGAATCCCCATATTACTCAGAGGAGATCTCCCCCCCCCCCCTCAGAATCCCCATATTAATCAGAGAAGATCTGCCCCCCCCTCAGAATCCCCATATTACTCAGATGAGATCTCCCCCCCTCAGAATCCCCATATTACTCAGAGGAGATCTGCCCCCCCCTCAGAATCCCCATATTAATCAGAGGAGATCTCCCCCTCCCCCCCCCCCCCAGAATCCCCATATTACTCAGAGGAGATCCCCCCCCTCAGAATCCCCATATTACTCAGAGGAGATCTCCCCTCCCCCCCCCCAGAATCCCCATAATACTCAGAGGAGATCCCCCCCCCCCCCCAACATCTCCATATTACTCAGAGGAGATCTCCGCCCCCCCCCCAGAATCCCCATATTACTCAGACATCAGACATTCACAGCCCAGTCAGCTGTACAACATCAGACATTCACAGCCCTGTCAGCTGTACAACATCAGACATTCACAGCCCAGTAATCTGTACAACATCACAGCCCAGTCAGCTGTACAACATCACACATTCACAGCCCAGTCAGCTGTACAACATCAGACATTCACAGCCCAGTAAGCTGTACAACATCACAGCCCAGTCAGCTGTACAACATCACACATTCACAGCCCAGTAAGCTGTACAACATCACAGCCCAGTAATCTGTACAACATCACAGCCCAGTAAGCTGTACAACATCACAGTCCAGTCAGCTGTACAACATCACACATTAACAGCCCTGTCAGCTGTACAACATCAGACATTCACAGCCCAGTCAGCTGTACAACATCAGACATTCACAGCCCAGTAAGCTGTACAACATCACAGCCCAGTAAACTGTACAACATCACACATTCACAGCCCAGTCAGCTGTACAACATCAGACATTCACAGCCCAGTAAGCTGTACAACATCACAGCCCAGTCAGCTGTACAACATCACACATTCACAGCCCAGTCAGCTGTACAACATCAGTCATTCACAGCCCAGTCAGCTGTACAACATCAGACATTCACAGCCCAGTCAGCTGTACAACATCAGACATTCACAGCCCAGTAAGCTGTACAACATCACAGTCCAGTCAGCTGTACAACATCACACATTCACAGCCCTGTCAGCTGTACAACATCAGATATTCACAGCCCAGTCAGCTGTACAACATCAGACATTCACAGCCCAGTAAGCTGTACAACATCACAGCCCAGTAAACTGTACAACATCACACATTCACAGCCCAGTCAGCTGTACAACATCAGTCATTCACAGCCCAGTCAGCTGTACAACATCACAGCCCAGTCAGCTGTACAACATCACACATTCACAGCCCAGTCAGCTGTACAACATCAGACATTCACAGCCCAGTAAGCTGTACAACATCACAGCCCAGTCAGCTGTACAACATCACACATTCACAGCCCAGTCAGCTGTACAACATCAGTCATTCACAGCCCAGTCAGCTGTACAACATCAGACATTCACAGCCCAGTCAGCTGTACAACATCAGACATTCACAGCCCAGTAAGCTGTACAACATCACAGTCCAGTCAGCTGTACAACATCACACATTCACAGCCCTGTCAGCTGTACAACATCAGATATTCACAGCCCAGTCAGCTGTACAACATCAGACATTCACAGCCCAGTAAGCTGTACAACATCACAGCCCAGTAAACTGTACAACATCACACATTCACAGCCCAGTCAGCTGTACAACATCAGTCATTCACAGCCCAGTCAGCTGTACAACATCAGACATTCACAGCCCAGTCAGCTGTACAACATCAGACATTCACAGCCCAGTAATCTGTACAACATCACAGCCCAGTCAGCTGTACAACATCACGCATTCACAGCCCAGTCAGCTGTACAACATCACACATTCACTGCCCAGTCATCTGTACAACATCAGACATTCACAGCCCAGTAAGCTGTACAACATCAGACATTCACAGCCCAGTCAGCTGTACAACATCACAGCCCAGTAAGCTGTACAACATCACAGCCCAGTAAGCTGTACAACATCAGACATTCACAGCCCAGTAAGCTGTACAACATCAGACATTCACAGCCCAGTAAGCAGTACAACATCACACATTCACACCCCATTAAGCTGTACAACATCAGACATTCACAGCCCAGTAAGCTGTACAACATCAGACATTCACAGCCCAGTCAGCTGTACAACATCAGACATTCACAGCCCAGTAAGCTGTACAACATCAGACATTCACAGCCCAGTAAGCTGTACAACATCACAGCCCAGTCAGCTGTACAACATCACACATTCACAGCCCAGTAAGCTGTACAACATCACAGCCCAGTAATCTGTACAACATCACAGCCCAGTAAGCTGTACAACATCACAGTCCAGTCAGCTGTACAACATCACACATTAACAGCCCTGTCAGCTGTACAACATCAGACATTCACAGCCCAGTCAGCTGTACAACATCAGACATTCACAGCCCAGTAAGCTGTACAACATCACAGCCCAGTAAACTGTACAACATCACACATTCACAGCCCAGTCAGCTGTACAACATCAGACATTCACAGCCCAGTAAGCTGTACAACATCACAGCCCAGTCAGCTGTACAACATCACACATTCACAGCCCAGTCAGCTGTACAACATCAGTCATTCACAGCCCAGTCAGCTGTACAACATCAGACATTCACAGCCCAGTCAGCTGTACAACATCAGACATTCACAGCCCAGTAAGCTGTACAACATCACAGTCCAGTCAGCTGTACAACATCACACATTCACAGCCCTGTCAGCTGTACAACATCAGATATTCACAGCCCAGTCAGCTGTACAACATCAGACATTCACAGCCCAGTAAGCTGTACAACATCACAGCCCAGTAAACTGTACAACATCACACATTCACAGCCCAGTCAGCTGTACAACATCAGTCATTCACAGCCCAGTCAGCTGTACAACATCACAGCCCAGTCAGCTGTACAACATCACACATTCACAGCCCAGTCAGCTGTACAACATCAGACATTCACAGCCCAGTAAGCTGTACAACATCACAGCCCAGTCAGCTGTACAACATCACACATTCACAGCCCAGTCAGCTGTACAACATAGTCATTCACAGCCCAGTCAGCTGTACAACATCAGACATTCACAGCCCAGTCAGCTGTACAACATCAGACATTCACAGCCCAGTAAGCTGTACAACATCACAGTCCAGTCAGCTGTACAACATCACACATTCACAGCCCTGTCAGCTGTACAACATCAGATATTCACAGCCCAGTCAGCTGTACAACATCAGACATTCACAGCCCAGTAAGCTGTACAACATCACAGCCCAGTAAACTGTACAACATCACACATTCACAGCCCAGTCAGCTGTACAACATCAGACATTCACAGCCCAGTAAGCTGTACAACATCACAGCCCAGTAAACTGTACAACATCACACATTCACAGCCCAGTCAGCTGTACAACATCAGTCATTCACAGCCCAGTCAGCTGTACAACATCAGACATTCACAGCCCAGTCAGCTGTACAACATCAGACATTCACAGCCCAGTAATCTGTACAACATCACAGCCCAGTCAGCTGTACAACATCACGCATTCACAGCCCAGTCAGCTGTACAACATCACACATTCACTGCCCAGTCATCTGTACAACATCAGACATTCACAGCCCAGTAAGCTGTACAACATCAGACATTCACAGCCCAGTCAGCTGTACAACATCACAGCCCAGTAAGCTGTACAACATCACAGCCCAGTAAGCTGTACAACATCAGACATTCACAGCCCAGTAAGCTGTACAACATCAGACATTCACAGCCCAGTAAGCAGTACAACATCACACATTCACACCCCATTAAGCTGTACAACATCAGACATTCACAGCCCAGTAAGCTGTACAACATCAGACATTCACAGCCCAGTCAGCTGTACAACATCAGACATTCACAGCCCAGTAAGCTGTACAACATCAGACATTCACAGCCCAGTAAGCTGTACAACATCACAGCCCAGTAAACTGTACAACATTACACATTCACATCCCAGTCAGCTGTACAACATCAGACATTCACAGCCCAGTAAGCTGTACAACATCACAGCCCAGTCAGCTGTACAACATCACACATTCACAGCCCAGTCAGCTGTACAACATCAGTCATCCACAGCCCAGTCAGCTGTACAACATCAGACATTCACAGCCCAGTCAGCTGTACAACATCAGACATTCACAGCCCAGTAAGCTGTACAACATCACAGTCCAGTCAGCTGTACAACATCACACATTCACAGCCCTGTCAGCTGTACAACATCAGACATTCACAGCCCAGTCAGCTGTACAACATCAGACATTCACAGCCCAGTAAGCTGTACAACATCATAGCCCAGTAAACTGTACAACATCACACATTCACAGCCCAGTCAGCTGTACAACATCAGACATTCACAGCCCAGTAAGCTGTACAAACTCACAGCCCAGTCAGCTGTACAACATCACACATTCACAGCCCAGTCAGCTGTACAACATCAGTCATTCACAGCCCAGTCAGCTGTACAACATCAGACATTCACAGCCCAGTCAGCTGTACAACATCAGACATTCACAGCCCAGTAATCTGTACAACATCACAGCCCAGTCAGCTGTACAACATCACACATTCACAGCCCAGTCAGCTGTACAACATCACACATTCACTGCCCAGTCATCTGTACAACATCAGACATTCACTGCCCAGTAAGCTGTACAACATCAGACATTCACAGCCCAGTAAGCTGTACAACATCACACATTCACACCCCATTAAGCTGTACAACATCAGACATTCACAGCCCAGTAAGCTGTACAACATCAGACATTCACAGCCCAGTCAGCTGTACAACATCAGACATTCACAGCCCAGTAAGCTGTACAACATCAGACATTCACAGCCCAGTAAGCTGTACAACATCACAGCCCAGTAATCTGTACAACATCACAGCCCAGTAAACTGTACAACATCACAGCCCAGTAAGCTGTACAACATCACAGCACAGTAAACTGTACAACATCACAACCCAGTAAGCTGTACAACATCACAGCCCAGTAAACTGTACAACATCACAGCCCAGTAAACTGTACAACATCACAACCCAGTAAGCTGTACAACATCACAGCCCAGTAAACTGTACAACATCAGACATTCACAGCCCAGTCAGCTGTACAACATCACAGCCCAGTAAGCTTTACAACATCAGTTATTCACAGCCCAGTAAGCTGTACAACATCAGACATTCACAGCCCAGTAAGCTGTACAACATCACACATTCACACCCCATTAAGCTGTACAACATCAGACATTCACAGCCCAGTAAGCTGTACAACATCAGACATTCACAGCCCAGTCAGCTGTAAAACATCAGACATTCACAGCAAAGTAAGCTGTACAACATCAGACATTCACAGCCCAGTAAGCTGTACAACATCACAGCCCAGTAATCTGTACAACATCACAGCCCAGTAAGCTGTACAACATCACAGCCCAGTAAGCTGTACAACATCACAGCCCAGTAATCTGTACAACATCAGACATTCACAACCCAGTAAGCTGTACAACATCACAGCCCAGTAAACTGTACAACATCAGACATTCACAGCCCAGTCAGCTTTACAACATCACAGCCCAGTCAGCTGTACAACATCAGACATTCACAGCCCAGTAAGCTGTACAACATCAGACATTCACAGCCCAGTCAGCTGTACAACATCAGACATTCACAGCCCAGTAAGCTGTACAACATCAGACATTCACAGCCCAGTAAGCTGTACCACTTCAGACATTCACAGCCGAGTCAGCTGTACAACATCACAGCCCAGTCAGCTGTACAACATCACAGCCCAGTAAGATGTACAACATCAGTCATTCACAGCCCAGTAATATGTACAACATCACAGCCCAGTCAGCTGTACAACATCACACATTCACAGCCCAGTAAGCTGTACAACATCACACATTCACAGCCCAGTCTGCTGTACAACATCCCCCATTCACAGCCCAGTAAGCTGTACAACATCACAGCCCAGTCAGCTGTACAACATCACACATTCACAGCCCAGTCAGCTGTACAACATCAGTCATCCACAGCCCAGTCAGCTGTACAACATCAGACATTCACAGCCCAGTCAGCTGTACAACATCAGACATTCACAGCCCAGTAAGCTGTACAACATCACAGTCCAGTCAGCTGTACAACATCACACATTCACAGCCCAGTCAGCTGTACAACATCAGACATTCACAGCCCAGTCAGCTGTACAACATCACAGCCCAGTCAGCTGTACAACATCACAGCCCAGTAAACTGTACAACATCACACATTCACAGCCCAGTCAGCTGTACAACATCAGACATTCACAGCCCAGTAAGCTGTACAACATCACAGCCCAGTCAGCTGTACAACATCACACATTCACAGCCCAGTCAGCTGTACAACATCAGTCATTCACAGCCCAGTCAGCTGTACAACATCAGACATTCACAGCCCAGTCAGCTGTACAACATCAGACATTCACAGCCCAGTCAGCTGTACAACATCAGACATTCACAGCCCAGTAATCTGTACAACATCACAGCCCAGTCAGCTGTACAACATCACACATTCACAGCCCAGTCAGCTGTACAACATCAGACATTCACAGCCCAGTAAGCTGTACAACATCACAGCCCAGTCAGCTGTACAACATCACACATTCACAGCCCAGTAAGCTGTACAACATCACAGCCCAGTAATCTGTACAACATCACAGCCCAGTAAGCTGTACAACATCACAGTCCAGTCAGCTGTACAACATCACACATTAACAGCCCTGTCAGCTGTACAACATCAGACATTCACAGCCCAGTCAGCTGTACAACATCAGACATTCACAGCCCAGTAAGCTGTACAACATCACAGCCCAGTAAACTGTACAACATCACACATTCACAGCCCAGTCAGCTGTACAACATCAGACATTCACAGCCCAGTAAGCTGTACAACATCACAGCCCAGTCAGCTGTACAACATCACACATTCACAGCCCAGTCAGCTGTACAACATCAGTCATTCACAGCCCAGTCAGCTGTACAACATCAGACATTCACAGCCCAGTCAGCTGTACAACATCAGACATTCACAGCCCAGTAAGCTGTACAACATCACAGTCCAGTCAGCTGTACAACATCACACATTCACAGCCCTGTCAGCTGTACAACATCAGATATTCACAGCCCAGTCAGCTGTACAACATCAGACATTCACAGCCCAGTAAGCTGTACAACATCACAGCCCAGTAAACTGTACAACATCACACATTCACAGCCCAGTCAGCTGTACAACATCAGTCATTCACAGCCCAGTCAGCTGTACAACATCACAGCCCAGTCAGCTGTACAACATCACACATTCACAGCCCAGTCAGCTGTACAACATCAGACATTCACAGCCCAGTAAGCTGTACAACATCACAGCCCAGTCAGCTGTACAACATCACACATTCACAGCCCAGTCAGCTGTACAACATCAGTCATTCACAGCCCAGTCAGCTGTACAACATCAGACATTCACAGCCCAGTCAGCTGTACAACATCAGACATTCACAGCCCAGTAAGCTGTACAACATCACAGTCCAGTCAGCTGTACAACATCACACATTCACAGCCCTGTCAGCTGTACAACATCAGATATTCACAGCCCAGTCAGCTGTACAACATCAGACATTCACAGCCCAGTAAGCTGTACAACATCACAGCCCAGTAAACTGTACAACATCACACATTCACAGCCCAGTCAGCTGTACAACATCAGTCATTCACAGCCCAGTCAGCTGTACAACATCAGACATTCACAGCCCAGTCAGCTGTACAACATCAGACATTCACAGCCCAGTAATCTGTACAACATCACAGCCCAGTCAGCTGTACAACATCACGCATTCACAGCCCAGTCAGCTGTACAACATCACACATTCACTGCCCAGTCATCTGTACAACATCAGACATTCACAGCCCAGTAAGCTGTACAACATCAGACATTCACAGCCCAGTCAGCTGCACAACATCACAGCCCAGTAAGCTGTACAACATCACAGCCCAGTAAGCTGTACAACATCAGACATTCACAGCCCAGTAAGCTGTACAACATCAGACATTCACAGCCCAGTAAGCAGTACAACATCACACATTCACACCCCATTAAGCTGTACAACATCAGACATTCACAGCCCAGTAAGCTGTACAACATCAGACATTCACAGCCCAGTCAGCTGTACAACATCAGACATTCACAGCCCAGTAAGCTGTACAACATCAGACATTCACAGCCCAGTAAGCTGTACAACATCACAGCCCAGTAAACTGTACAACATTACACATTCACATCCCAGTCACCTGTACAACATCAGACATTCACAGCCCAGTAAGCTGTACAACATCACAGCCCAGTCAGCTGTACAACATCACACATTCACAGCCCAGTCAGCTGTACAACATCAGTCATCCACAGCCCAGTCAGCTGTACAACATCAGACATTCACAGCCCAGTCAGCTGTACAACATCAGACATTCACAGCCCAGTAAGCTGTACAACATCACAGTCCAGTCAGCTGTACAGCATCACACATTCACAGCCCTGTCAGCTGTACAACATCAGACATTCACAGCCCAGTCAGCTGTACAACATCAGACATTCACAGCCCAGTAAGCTGTACAACATCACAGCCCAGTAAACTGTACAACATCACACATTCACAGCCCAGTCAGCTGTACAACATCAGACATTCACAGCCCAGTAAGCTGTACAAACTCACAGCCCAGTCAGCTGTACAACATCACACATTCACAGCCCAGTCAGCTGTACAACATCAGTCATTCACAGCCCAGTCAGCTGTACAACATCAGACATTCACAGCCCAGTCAGCTGTACAACATCAGACATTCACAGCCCAGTAATCTGTACAACATCACAGCCCAGTCAGCTGTACAACATCACACATTCACAGCCCAGTCAGCTGTACAACATCACACATTCACTGCCCAGTCATCTGTACAACATCAGACATTCACAGCCCAGTAAGCTGTACAACATCAGACATTCACAGCCCAGTAAGCTGTACAACATCACACATTCACACCCCATTAAGCTGTACAACATCAGACATTCACAGCCCAGTAAGCTGTACAACATCAGACATTCACAGCCCAGTCAGCTGTACAACATCAGACATTCACAGCCCAGTAAGCTGTACAACATCAGACATTCACAGCCCAGTAAGCTGTACAACATCACAGCCCAGTAATCTGTACAACATCACAGCCCAGTAAACTGTACAACATCACAGCCCAGTAAGCTGTACAACATCACAGCACAGTAAACTGTACAACATCACAACCCAGTAAGCTGTACAACATCACAGCCCAGTAAACTGTACAACATCACAGCCCAGTAAACTGTACAACATCACAACCCAGTAAGCTGTACAACATCACAGCCCAGTAAACTGTACAACATCAGACATTCACAGCCCAGTCAGCTGTACAACATCACAGCCCAGTAAGCTTTACAACATCAGTTATTCACAGCCCAGTAAGCTGTACAACATCATACATTCACAGCCCAGTAAGCTGTACAACATCACACATTCACACCCCATTAAGCTGTACAACATCAGACATTCACAGCCCAGTAAGCTGTACAACATCAGACATTCACAGCCCAGTCAGCTGTAAAACATCAGACATTCACAGCAAAGTAAGCTGTACAACATCAGACATTCACAGCCCAGTAAGCTGTACAACATCACAGCCCAGTAATCTGTACAACATCACAGCCCAGTAAGCTGTACAACATCACAGCCCAGTAAGCTGTACAACATCACAGCCCAGTAATCTGTACAACATCAGACATTCACAACCCAGTAAGCTGTACAACATCACAGCCCAGTAAACTGTACAACATCAGACATTCACAGCCCAGTCAGCTGTACAACATCACAGCCCAGTCAGCTGTACAACATCAGACATTCACAGCCCAGTAAGCTGTACAACATCAGACATTCACAGCCCAGTCAGCTGTACAACATCAGACATTCACAGCCCAGTAAGCTGTACAACATCAGACATTCACAGCCCAGTAAGCTGTACCACTTCAGACATTCACAGCCGAGTCAGCTGTACAACATCACAGCCCAGTCAGCTGTACAACATCACAGCCCAGTAAGATGTACAACATCAGTCATTCACAGCCCAGTAATATGTACAACATCACAGCCCAGTCAGCTGTACAACATCACACATTCACAGCCCAGTAAGCTGTACAACATCACACATTCACAGCCCAGTCTGCTGTACAACATCCCCCATTCACAGCCCAGTAAGCTGTACAACATCACAGCCCAGTCAGCTGTACAACATCACACATTCACAGCCCAGTCAGCTGTACAACATCAGTCATCCACAGCCCAGTCAGCTGTACAACATCAGACATTCACAGCCCAGTCAGCTGTACAACATCAGACATTCACAGCCCAGTAAGCTGTACAACATCACAGTCCAGTCAGCTGTACAACATCACACATTCACAGCCCTGTCAGCTGTACAACATCAGACATTCACAGCCCAGTCAGCTGTACAACATCACACATTCACACCCCATTAAGCTGTACAACATCAGACATTCACAGCCCAGTCAGCTGTACAACATCAGACATTCACAGCCCAGTAAGCTGTACAACATCAGACATTCACAGCCCAGTAAGCTGTACAACATCACAGCCCAGTAATCTGTACAACATCACAGCCCAGTAAGCTGTACAACATCACAGCCCAGTAAGCTGTACAACATCACAGCCCAGTAAACTGTACAACATCAGACATTCACAGCCCAGTAAGCTGTACAACATCACAGCCCAGTAAACTGTACAACATCAGACATTCACAGCCCAGTCAGCTGTACAACATCACAGCCCAGTCAGCTGTACAACATCAGACATTCACAGCCCAGTAAGCTGTACAACATCAGACATTCACAGCCCAGTCAGCTGTACAACATCAGACATTCACAGCCCAGTAAGCTGTACAACATCAGACATTCACAGCCCAGTAAGCTGTACCACTTCAGACATTCACAGCCGAGTCAGCTGTACAACATCACAGCCCAGTCAGCTGTACAACATCACAGCCCAGTAAGATGTACAACATCAGTCATTCACAGCCCAGTAATATGTACAACATCACAGCCCAGTCAGCTGTACAACATCACACATTCACAGCCCAGTAAGCTGTACAACATCACACATTCACAGCCCAGTCTGCTGTACAACATCCCCCATTCACAGCCCAGTAAGCTGTACAACATCACAGCCCAGTCAGCTGTACAACATCACACATTCACAGCCCAGTCAGCTGTACAACATCAGTCATCCACAGCCCAGTCAGCTGTACAACATCAGACATTCACAGCCCAGTCAGCTGTACAACATCAGACATTCACAGCCCAGTAAGCTGTACAACATCACAGTCCAGTCAGCTGTACAACATCACACATTCACAGCCCTGTCAGCTGTACAACATCAGACATTCACAGCCCAGTCAGCTGTACAACATCACACATTCACACCCCATTAAGCTGTACAACATCAGACATTCACAGCCCAGTCAGCTGTACAACATCAGACATTCACAGCCCAGTAAGCTGTACAACATCAGACATTCACAGCCCAGTAAGCTGTACAACATCACAGCCCAGTAATCTGTACAACATCACAGCCCAGTAAGCTGTACAACATCACAGCCCAGTAAGCTGTACAACATCACAGCCCAGTAATCTGTACAACATCAGACATTCACAACCCAGTAAGCTGTACAACATCACAGCCCAGTAAACTGTACAACATCAGACATTCACAGCCCAGTCAGCTGTACAACATCACAGCCCAGTAAGCTTTACAACATCAGTTATTCACAGCCCAGTAAGCTGTACAACATCAGACATTCACAGCCCAGTAAGCTGTACAACATCACACATTCACACCCCATTAAGCTGTACAACATCAGACATTCACAGCCCAGTAAGCTGTACAACATCAGACATTCACAGCCCAGTCAGCTGTAAAACATCAGACATTCACAGCAAAGTAAGCTGTACAACATCAGACATTCACAGCCCAGTAAGCTGTACAACATCACAGCCCAGTAATCTGTACAACATCACAGCCCAGTAAGCTGTACAACATCACAGCCCAGTAAGCTGTACAACATCACAGCCCAGTAATCTGTACAACATCAGACATTCACAACCCAGTAAGCTGTACAACATCACAGCCCAGTAAACTGTACAACATCAGACATTCACAGCCCAGTCAGCTGTACAACATCACAGCCCAGTCAGCTGTACAACATCAGACATTCACAGCCCAGTAAGCTGTACAACATCAGACATTCACAGCCCAGTCAGCTGTACAACATCAGACATTCACAGCCCAGTAAGCTGTACAACATCAGACATTCACAGCCCAGTAAGCTGTACAACATCAGACATTCACAGCCGAGCCAGCTGTACAACATCACAGCCCAGTCAGCTGTACAACATCACAGCCCAGTAAGATGTACAACATCAGACATTCACAGCCCAGTAAGATGTACAACATCACAGCCCAGTAAGCTTTACAACATCAGTTATTCACAGCCCAGTAAGCTGTACAACATCAGACATTCACAGCCCAGTAAGCTGTACAACATCATACATTCACACCCCATTAAGCTGTACAACATCAGACATTCACAGCCCAGTAAGCTGTACAACATCATACATTCACACCCCATTAAGCTGTACAACATCAGACATTCACAGCCCAGTAAGCTGTAAAACATCAGACATTCACAGCAAAGTAAGCTGTACAACATCAGACATTCACAGCCCAGTAAGCTGTACAACATCACAGCCCAGTAATCTGTACAACATCACAGCCCAGTAAGCTGTACAACATCACAGCCCAGTAAGCTGTACAACATCACAGCCCAGTAATCTGTACAACATCAGACATTCACAACCCAGTAAGCTGTACAACATCACAGCCCAGTAAACTGTACAACATCAGACATTCACAGCCCAGTCAGCTGTACAACATCACAGCCCAGTCAGCTGTACAACATCAGACAATCACAGCCCAGTAAGCTGTACAACATCAGACATTCACAGCCCAGTCAGCTGTACAACATCAGACATTCACAGCCCAGTAAGCTGTACAACATCAGACATTCACAGCCCAGTAAGCTGTACAACATCAGACATTCACAGCCGAGCCAGCTGTACAACATCACAGCCCAGTCAGCTGTACAACATCACAGCCCAGTAAGATGTACAACATCAGACATTCACAGCCCAGTAAGATGTACAACATCACAGCCCAGTCAGCTGTACAACATCACACATTCACAGCCCAGTAAGCTGTATAACATCACACATTCACAGCCCAGTCAGCTGTACAACATCACCCATTCACAGCCCAGTAAGCTGTACAACATCACAGCCCAGTCAGCTGTACAACATCACAGCCCAGTCAGCTGTACAACATCACACATTCACAGCCCAGTTAGCTGTACAACATCACAGCCCAGTCAGCTGTACAACATCACAGCCCAGTAAGCTGTATAACATCACAGCCCAGTGAGCTGTACAACATCACAGCCCAGTGAGCTGTACAACATCACAGCCCAGTCAGCTGTACAACATCACAGCCCAGTAAGCTGTACAACATCACAGCCCAGTAAACTGTACAACATCAGACATTCACAGCCCAGTAAACTGTACAACATCAGTCATTCACAGCCCAGTCAGCTGTACAACATCAGTCATTCACAGCCCAGTCAGCTGTACAACATCACACATTCACAGCCCAGTTAGCTGTACAACATCACAGCCCAGTCAGCTGTACAACATCACAGCCCAGTAAGCTGTACAACATCACAGCCCAGTCAGCTGTACAACATCACAGCCCAGTAAACTCTACAACATCACAGCCCAGTCAGCTGTACAACATCACACATTCACAGCCCAGTCAGCTGTACAACATCACATATTCAAAGCCCAGTAAACTGTACAACATCACAGCCCAGTAAACTGTACAACATCAGACATTCACAGCCCAGTAAACTGTACAACATCAGTCATTCACAGCCCACTCAGCTGTACAACGTCAGTCATTCACAGCCCAGTCAGCTGTACAACATCACAGCCCAGTCAGCTGTACAACATCACAGCCCAGTAAGCTGTACAACATCACACATTCAAAGCCCAGTAAACTGTACAACATCACAGCCCAGTAAACTGTACAACATCAGACATTCACAGCCCAGTAAACTGTACAACATCAGTCATTCACAGCCCACTCAGCTGTACAACATCAGTCATTCACAGCCCAGTCAGCTGTACAACATCACAGCCCAGTCAGCTGTACAACATCACAGCCCAGTAAGCTGTACAACATCACACATTCACAGCCCAGTCAGATGTACAACATCACAGCCCAGTCAGCAGTACAACATCACAGCCCAGTCAGCTGTACAACATCACAGCCCAGTAAGCTGTACAGCATCACAGCCCAGTAAGCTGTACAACATCAGACATTCACAGCCCAGTAAGCTGTACAACATCAGACATTCACAGCCCAGTAAGCTGTACAACATCACACATTCACACCCCATTAAGCTGTACAACATCAGACATTCACAGCCCAGTAAGCTGTACAACATCAGACATTCACAGCCCAGTCAGCTGTACAACATCAGACATTCACAGCCCAGTAAGCTGTACAACATCAGACATTCACAGCCCAGTAAGCTGTACAACATCACAGCCCAGTAAACTGTACAACATCACACATTCACAGCCCAGTCAGCTGTACAACATCAGACATTCACAGCCCAGTAAGCTGTACAACATCACAGCCCAGTCAGCTGTACAACATCACACATTCACAGCCCAGTCAGCTGTACAACATCAGTCATTCACAGCCCAGTCAGCTGTACAACATCAGACATTCACAGCCCAGTAAGCTGTACAACATCACAGCCCAGTCAGCTGTACAACATCACACATTCACAGCCCAGTCAGCTGTACAACATCAGTCATTCACAGCCCAGTCAGCTGTACAACATCAGACATTCACAGCCCAGTAAGCTGTACAACATCACAGCCCAGTCAGCTGTACAACATCAGTCATTCACAGCCCAGTCAGCTGTACAACATCACACATTCACAGCCCAGTCAGCTGTACAACATCAGTCAATCACAGCCCAGTCAGCTGTACAACATCAGACATTCACAGCCCAGTAAGCTGTACAACATCAGACATTCACAGCCCAGTAAGCTGTACAACATCACACATTCACACCCCATTAAGCTGTACAACATCAGACATTCACAGCCCAGTAAGCTGTACAACATCAGACATTCACAGCCCAGTCAGCTGTACAACATCAGACATTCACAGCCCAGTAAGCTGTACAACATCAGATATTCACAGCCCAGTAAGCTGTACAACATCACAGCCCAGTAAACTGTACAACATCACACATTCACAGCCCAGTCAGCTGTACAACATCAGACATTCACAGCCCAGTAAGCTGTACAACATCACAGCCCAGTCAGCTGTACAACATCACACATTCACAGCCCAGTCAGCTGTACAACATCAGTCATTCACAGCCCAGTCAGCTGTACAACATCAGACATTCACAGCCCAGTCAGCTGTACAACATCAGACATTCACAGCCCAGTAAGCTGTACAACATCACAGTCCAGTCAGCTGTACAACATCACACATTCAAAGCCCTGTCAGCTGTACAACATCAGACATTCACAGCCCAGTCAGCTGTACAACATCAGACATTCACAGCCCAGTAAGCTGTACAACATCACAGCCCAGTAAACTGTACAACATCACACATTCACAGCCCAGTCAGCTGTACAACATCAGACATTCACAGCCCAGTAAGCTGTACAGCATCACAGCCCAGTCAGCTGTACAACATCACACATTCACAGCCCAGTCAGCTGTACAACATCAGTCATTCACAGCCCAGTCAGCTGTACAACATCAGACATTCACAGCCCAGTCAGCTGTACAACATCAGACATTCACAGCCCAGTAATCTGTACAACATCACAGCCCAGTCAGCTGTACAACATCACACATTCACAGCCCAGTCAGCTGTACAACATCACACATTCACTGCCCAGTCATCTGTACAACATCAGACATTAACAGCGCAGTAAGCTGTACAACATCAGACATTCACAGCCCAGTCAGCTGTACAACATCACAGCCCAGTAAGCTGTACAACATCACAGCCCAGTAAGCTGTACAACATCAGACATTCACAGCCCAGTAAGCTGTACAACATCAGACATTCACAGCCCAGTAAGCTGTACAACATCACACATTCACACCCCATTAAGCTGTACAACATCAGACATTCACAGCCCAGTAAGCTGTACAACATCAGACATTCACAGCCCAGTCAGCTGTACAACATCAGACATTCACTGCCCAGTAAAGCTCTACAACATCAGACATTCACAGCCCAGTAAGCTGTACAACATCACAGCCCAGTAATCTGTACAACATCACAGCCCAGTAAGCTGTACAACATCACAGCCCAGTAAGCTGTACAACATCAGACATTCACAACCCAGTAAGCTGTACAACATCACAGCCCAGTAAACTGTACAACATCAGACATTCACAGCCCAGTAAGCTGTACAACATCACAGTCCAGTCAGCTGTACAACATCACACATTCACAGCCCTGTCAGCTGTACAACATCAGACATTCACAGCCCAGTCAGCTGTACAACATCAGACATTCACAGCCCAGTAAGCTGTACAACATCACAGCCCAGTAAACTGTACAACATCACACATTCACAGCCCAGTCAGCTGTACAACATCAGACATTCACAGCCCAGTAAGCTGTACAACATCACAGCCCAGTCAGCTGTACAACATCACACATTCACAGCCCAGTCAGCTGTACAACATCAGTCATTCACAGCCCAGTCAGCTGTACAACATCAGACATTCACAGCCCAGTCAGCTGTACAACATCAGACATTCACAGCCCAGTAATCTGTACAACATCACAGCCCAGTCAGCTGTACAACATCACACATTCACAGCCCAGTCAGCTGTACAACATCACACATTCACTGCCCAGTCATCTGTACAACATCAGACATTAACAGCCCAGTAAGCTGTACAACATCAGACATTCACAGCCCAGTCAGCAGTACAACATCACAGCCCAGTAAGCTGTACAACATCACAGCCCAGTAAGCTGTACAACATCAGACATTCACAGCCCAGTAAGCTGTACAACATCAGACATTCACAGCCCAGTCAGCTGTACAACATCAGACATTCACAGCCCAGTAAGCTGTACAACATCACAGCCCAGTAATCTCTACAACATCACAGCCCAGTAAGCTGTACAACATCACAGCCCAGTAAGCTGTACACCATCAGACATTCACAACCCAGTAAGCTGTACAACATCACAGCCCAGTAAACTGTACAACATCAGACATTCACAGCCCAGTCAGCTGTACAACATCACAGCCCAGTCAGCTGTACAACATCAGACATTCACAGCCCAGTAAGCTGTACAACATCAGACATTCACAGCCCAGTCAGCTGTACAACATCACAGCCCAGTCAGCTTTACAAAATCACAGCCCAGTCAGCTGTACAACATCAGACATTCACAGCCCAGTAAGCTTTATAACATCAGACATTCACAGCCCAGTAAGCTGTACAACATCAGACATTCACAGCCGAGTCAGCTGTACAACATCACATCCCAGTCAGCTGTACAACATCACAGCCCAGTAAGATGTACAACATCAGACATTCACAGCCCAGTAAGATGTACAACATCACAGCCCAGTCAGCTGTACAACATCACAGCCCAGTAAGATGTACAACATCAGACATTCACAGCCCAGTAAGATGTACAACATCACAGCCCAGTCAGCTGTACAACATCACACATTCACAGCCCAGTAAGCTGTACAACATCACACATTCACAGCCCAGTCAGCTGTACAACATCACCCATTCACAGCCCAGTAAGCTGTACAACATCACAGCCCAGTCAGCTGTACAACATCACAGCCCAGTCAGCTGTACAACATCACACATTCACAGCCCAGTTAGCTGTACAACATCACAGCCCAGTCAGCTGTACAACATTACAGCCCAGTAAGCTGTACAACATCACAGCCCAGTGAGCTGTACAACATCACAGCCCAGTGAGCTGTACAACATCACAGCCCAGTCAGCTGTACAACATCACAGCCCAGTAAGCTGTACAACATCACAGCCCAGTAAACTGTACAACATCAGACATTCACAGCCCAGTAAACTGTACAACATCAGTCATTCACAGCCCAGTCAGCTGTACAACATCAGTCATTCACAGCCCAGTCAGCTGTACAACATCACACATTCACAGCCCAGTTAGCTGTACAACATCACAGCCCAGTCAGCTGTACAACATCACAGCCCAGTAAGCTGTACAACATCACAGCCCAGTCAGCTGTGCAACATCACAGCCCAGTAAACTCTACAACATCACAGCCCAGTCAGCTGTACAACATCACACATTCACAGCCCAGTCAGCTGTACAACATCACACATTCAAAGCCCAGTAAACTGTACAACATCACAGCCCAGTAAACTGTACAACATCAGACATTCACAGCCCAGTAAACTGTACAACATCAGTCATTCACAGCCCAGTCAGCTGTACAACATCACAGCCCAGTCAGCTGTACAACATCACAGCCCAGTAAGCTGTACAACATCACACATTCACAGCCCAGTCAGATGTACAACATCACAGCCCAGTCAGCAGTACAACATCACAGCCCAGTCATCTGTACAACATCACAGCCCAGTAAGCTGTACAACATCACAGCCCAGTAAGCTGTACAACATCAGACATTCACAGCCCAGTAAGCTGTACAACATCAGACATTCACAGCCCAGTAAGCTGTACAACATTACACATTCACACCCCATTAAGCTGTACAACATCAGACATTCACAGCCCAGTAAGCTGTACAACATCAGACATTCACAGCCCAGTCAGCTGTACAACATCAGACATTCACAGCCCAGTAAGCTGTACAACATCAGACATTCACAGCCCAGTAAGCTGTACAACATCACAGCCCAGTAAACTGTACAACATCACACATTCACAGCCCAGTCAGCTGTACAACATCAGACATTCACAGCCCAGTAAGCTGTACAACATCACAGCCCAGTCAGCTGTACAACATCACACATTCACAGCCCAGTCAGCTGTACAACATCAGTCATTCACAGCCCAGTCAGCTGTACAACATCAGACATTCACAGCCCAGTAAGCTGTACAACATCACAGCCCAGTCAGCTGTACAACATCACACATTCACAGCCCAGTCAGCTGTACAACATCAGTCAATCACAGCCCAGTCAGCTGTACAACATCAGACATTCACAGCCCAGTAAGCTGTACAACATCAGACATTCACAGCCCAGTAAGCTGTACAACATCACACATTCACACCCCATTACGCTGTACAACATCAGACATTCACAGCCCAGTAAGCTGTACAACATCACAGCCCAGTAAACTGTACAACATCACACATTCACAGCCCAGTCAGCTGTACAACATCAGACATTCACAGCCCAGTAAGCTGTACAACATCACAGCCCAGTCAGCTGTACAACATCACACATTCACAGCCCAGTCAGCTGTACAACATCAGTCATTCACAGCCCAGTCAGCTGTACAACATCAGACATTCACAGCCCAGTCAGCTGTACAACATCAGACATTCACAGCCCAGTAAGCTGTACAACATCACAGTCCAGTCAGCTGTACAACATCACACATTCACAGCCCTGTCAGCTGTACAACATCAGATATTCACAGCCCAGTCAGCTGTACAACATCAGACATTCACAGCCCAGTAAGCTGTACAACATCACAGCCCAGTAAACTGTACAACATCACACATTCACAGCCCAGTCAGCTGTACAACATCAGTCATTCACAGCCCAGTCAGCTGTACAACATCACAGCCCAGTCAGCTGTACAACATCACACATTCACAGCCCAGTCAGCTGTACAACATCAGACATTCACAGCCCAGTAAGCTGTACAACATCACAGCCCAGTCAGCTGTACAACATCACACATTCACAGCCCAGTCAGCTGTACAACATCAGTCATTCACAGCCCAGACAGCTGTACAACATCAGACATTCACAGCCCAGTCAGCTGTACAACATCAGACATTCACAGCCCAGTAAGCTGTACAACATCACAGTCCAGTCAGCTGTACAACATCACACATTCACAGCCCTGTCAGCTGTACAACATCAGATATTCACAGCCCAGTCAGCTGTACAACATCAGACATTCACAGCCCAGTAAGCTGTACAACATCACAGCCCAGTAAACTGTACAACATCACACATTCACAGCCCAGTCAGCTGTACAACATCAGTCATTCACAGCCCATTCAGCTGTACAACATCAGACATTCACAGCCCAGTCAGCTGTACAACATCAGACATTCACAGCCCAGTAATCTGTACAACATCACAGCCCAGTCAGCTGTACAACATCACGCATTCACAGCCCAGTCAGCTGTACAACATCACACATTCACTGCCCAGTCATCTGTACAACATCAGACATTCACAGCCCAGTAAGCTGTACAACATCAGACATTCACAACCCAGTCAGCTGTACAACATCACAGCCCAGTAAGCTGTACAACATCACAGCCCAGTAAGCTGTACAACATCAGACATTCACAGCCCAGTAAGCTGTACAACATCAGACATTCACAGCCCAGTAAGCTGTACAACATTACACATTCACACCCCATTAAGCTGTACAACATCAGACATTCACAGCCCAGTAAGCTGTACAACATCAGACATTCACAGCCCAGTCAGCTGTACAACATCAGACATTCACAGCCCAGTAAGCTGTACAACATCAGACATTCACAGCCCAGTAAGCTGTACAACATCACAGCCCAGTAAACTGTACAACATCACACATTCACAGCCCAGTCAGCTGTACAACATCAGACATTCACAGCCCAGTAAGCTGTACAACATCACAGCCCAGTCAGCTGTACAACATCACACATTCACAGCCCAGTCAGCTGTACAACATCAGTCATTCACAGCCCAGTCAGCTGTACAACATCAGACATTCACAGCCCAGTAAGCTGTACAACATCACAGCCCAGTCAGCTGTACAACATCACACATTCACAGCCCAGTCAGCTGTACAACATCAGTCAATCACAGCCCAGTCAGCTGTACAACATCAGACATTCACAGCCCAGTAAGCTGTACAACATCAGACATTCACAGCCCAGTAAGCTGTACAACATCACACATTCACACCCCATTACGCTGTACAACATCAGACATTCACAGCCCAGTAAGCTGTACAACATCACAGCCCAGTAAACTGTACAACATCACACATTCACAGCCCAGTCAGCTGTACAACATCAGACATTCACAGCCCAGTAAGCTGTACAACATCACAGCCCAGTCAGCTGTACAACATCACACATTCACAGCCCAGTCAGCTGTACAACATCAGTCATTCACAGCCCAGTCAGCTGTACAACATCAGACATTCACAGCCCAGTCAGCTGTACAACATCAGACATTCACAGCCCAGTAAGCTGTACAACATCACAGTCCAGTCAGCTGTACAACATCACACATTCACAGCCCTGTCAGCTGTACAACATCAGATATTCACAGCCCAGTCAGCTGTACAACATCAGACATTCACAGCCCAGTAAGCTGTACAACATCACAGCCCAGTAAACTGTACAACATCACACATTCACAGCCCAGTCAGCTGTACAACATCAGTCATTCACAGCCCAGTCAGCTGTACAACATCACAGCCCAGTCAGCTGTACAACATCACACATTCACAGCCCAGTCAGCTGTACAACATCAGACATTCACAGCCCAGTAAGCTGTACAACATCACAGCCCAGTCAGCTGTACAACATCACACATTCACAGCCCAGTCAGCTGTACAACATCAGTCATTCACAGCCCAGACAGCTGTACAACATCAGACATTCACAGCCCAGTCAGCTGTACAACATCAGACATTCACAGCCCAGTAAGCTGTACAACATCACAGTCCAGTCAGCTGTACAACATCACACATTCACAGCCCTGTCAGCTGTACAACATCAGATATTCACAGCCCAGTCAGCTGTACAACATCAGACATTCACAGCCCAGTAAGCTGTACAACATCACAGCCCAGTAAACTGTACAACATCACACATTCACAGCCCAGTCAGCTGTACAACATCAGTCATTCACAGCCCAGTCAGCTGTACAACATCAGACATTCACAGCCCAGTCAGCTGTACAACATCAGACATTCACAGCCCAGTAATCTGTACAACATCACAGCCCAGTCAGCTGTACAACATCACGCATTCACAGCCCAGTCAGCTGTACAACATCACACATTCACTGCCCAGTCATCTGTACAACATCAGACATTCACAGCCCAGTAAGCTGTACAACATCAGACATTCACAACCCAGTCAGCTGTACAACATCACAGCCCAGTAAGCTGTACAACATCACAGCCCAGTAAGCTGTACAACATCAGACATTCACAGCCCAGTAAGCTGTACAACATCAGACATTCACAGCCCAGTAAGCAGTACAACATCACACATTCACACCCCATTAAGCTGTACAACATCAGACATTCACAGCCCAGTAAGCTGTACAACATCACAGCCCAGTCAGCTGTACAACATCACAGCCCAGTAAGCTGTATAACATCACAGCCCAGTGAGCTGTACAACATCACAGCCCAGTGAGCTGTACAACATCACAGCCCAGTCAGCTGTACAACATCACAGCCCAGTAAACTGTACAACGTCAGACATTCACAGCCCAGTAAACTGTACAACATCAGTCATTCACAGCCCAGTCAGCTGTACAACATCAGTCATTCACAGCCCAGTCAGCTGTACAACATCACACATTCACAGCCCAGTTAGCTGTACAACATCACAGCCCAGTCAGCTGTACAACATCACAGCCCAGTAAGCTGTACAACATCACAGCCCAGTCAGCTGTACAACATCACAGCCCAGTAAACTCTACAACATCACAGCCCAGTCAGCTGTACAACATCACACATTCACAGCCCAGTCAGCTGTACAACATCACACATTCAAAGCCCAGTAAACTGTACAACATCACAGCCCAGTAAACTGTACAACATCAGACATTCACAGCCCAGTAAACTGTACAACATCAGTCATTCACAGCCCACTCAGCTGTACAACATCAGTCATTCACAGCCCAGTCAGCTGTACAACATCACAGCCCAGTCAGCTGTACAACATCACAGCCCAGTAAGCTGTACAACATCACACATTCACAGCCCAGTCAGATGTACAACATCACAGCCCAGTCAGCAGTACAACATCACAGCCCAGTCAGCTGTACAACATCACAGCCCAGTAAGCTGTACAACATCACAGCCCAGTAAGCTGTACAACATCAGACATTCACAGCCCAGTAAGCTGTACAACATCAGACATTCACAGCCCAGTAAGCTGTACAACATCACACATTCACACCCCATTAAGCTGTACAACATCAGACATTCACAGCCCAGTAAGCTGTACAACATCAGACATTCACAGCCCAGTCAGCTGTACAACATCAGACATTCACAGCCCAGTAAGCTGTACAACATCAGACATTCAAAGCCCAGTAAGCTGTACAACATCACAGCCCAGTAAACTGTACAACATCACACATTCACAGCCCAGTCAGCTGTACAACATCAGACATTCACAGCCCAGTAAGCTGTACAACATCACAGCCCAGTCAGCTGTACAACATCACACATTCACAGCCCAGTCAGCTGTACAACATCAGTCATTCACAGCCCAGTCAGCTGTACAACATCAGACATTCACAGCCCAGTAAGCTGTACAACATCACAGCCCAGTCAGCTGTACAACATCACACATTCACAGCCCAGTCAGCTGTACAACATCAGTCATTCACAGCCCAGTCAGCTGTACAACATCAGACATTTACAGCCCAGTAAGCTGTACAACATCACAGCCCAGTCAGCTGTACAACATCAGTCATTCACAGCCCAGTCAGCTGTACAACATCACACATTCACAGCCCAGTCAGCTGTACAACATCAGTCAATCACAGCCCAGTCAGCTGTACAACATCAGACATTCACAGCCCAGTAAGCTGTACAACATCAGACATTCACAGCCCAGTAAGCTGTACAACATCACACATTCACACCCCATTAAGCTGTACAACATCAGACATTCACAGCCCAGTAAGCTGTACAACATCAGTCATTCACAGCCCAGTCAGCTGTACAACATCACACATTCACAGCCCAGTTAGCTGTACAACATCACAGCCCAGTCAGCTGTACAACATCACAGCCCAGTAAGCTGTACAACATCACAGCCCAGTCAGCTGTACAACATCAGACATTCACAGCCGAGTCAGCTGTACAACATCACATCCCAGTCAGCTGTACAACATCACAGCCCAGTAAGATGTACAACATCAGACATTCACAGCCCAGTAAGATGTACAACATCACAGCCCAGTCAGCTGTACAACATCACAGCCCAGTAAGATGTACAACATCAGACATTCACAGCCCAGTAAGATGTACAACATCACAGCCCAGTCAGCTGTACAACATCACACATTCACAGCCCAGTAAGCTGTACAACATCACACATTCACAGCCCAGTCAGCTGTACAACATCACCCATTCACAGCCCAGTAAGCTGTACAACATCACAGCCCAGTCAGCTGTACAACATCACAGCCCAGTCAGCTGTACAACATCACACATTCACAGCCCAGTTAGCTGTACAACATCACAGCCCAGTCAGCTGTACAACATTACAGCCCAGTAAGCTGTACAACATCACAGCCCAGTGAGCTGTACAACATCACAGCCCAGTGAGCTGTACAACATCACAGCCCAGTCAGCTGTACAACATCACAGCCCAGTAAGCTGTACAACATCACAGCCCAGTAAACTGTACAACATCAGACATTCACAGCCCAGTAAACTGTACAACATCAGTCATTCACAGCCCAGTCAGCTGTACAACATCAGTCATTCACAGCCCAGTCAGCTGTACAACATCACACATTCACAGCCCAGTTAGCTGTACAACATCACAGCCCAGTCAGCTGTACAACATCACAGCCCAGTAAGCTGTACAACATCACAGCCCAGTCAGCTGTGCAACATCACAGCCCAGTAAACTCTACAACATCACAGCCCAGTCAGCTGTACAACATCACACATTCACAGCCCAGTCAGCTGTACAACATCACACATTCAAAGCCCAGTAAACTGTACAACATCACAGCCCAGTAAACTGTACAACATCAGACATTCACAGCCCAGTAAACTGTACAACATCAGTCATTCACAGCCCAGTCAGCTGTACAACATCACAGCCCAGTCAGCTGTACAACATCACAGCCCAGTAAGCTGTACAACATCACACATTCACAGCCCAGTCAGATGTACAACATCACAGCCCAGTCAGCAGTACAACATCACAGCCCAGTCATCTGTACAACATCACAGCCCAGTAAGCTGTACAACATCACAGCCCAGTAAGCTGTACAACATCAGACATTCACAGCCCAGTAAGCTGTACAACATCAGACATTCACAGCCCAGTAAGCTGTACAACATTACACATTCACACCCCATTAAGCTGTACAACATCAGACATTCACAGCCCAGTAAGCTGTACAACATCAGACATTCACAGCCCAGTCAGCTGTACAACATCAGACATTCACAGCCCAGTAAGCTGTACAACATCAGACATTCACAGCCCAGTAAGCTGTACAACATCACAGCCCAGTAAACTGTACAACATCACACATTCACAGCCCAGTCAGCTGTACAACATCAGACATTCACAGCCCAGTAAGCTGTACAACATCACAGCCCAGTCAGCTGTACAACATCACACATTCACAGCCCAGTCAGCTGTACAACATCAGTCATTCACAGCCCAGTCAGCTGTACAACATCAGACATTCACAGCCCAGTAAGCTGTACAACATCACAGCCCAGTCAGCTGTACAACATCACACATTCACAGCCCAGTCAGCTGTACAACATCAGTCAATCACAGCCCAGTCAGCTGTACAACATCAGACATTCACAGCCCAGTAAGCTGTACAACATCAGACATTCACAGCCCAGTAAGCTGTACAACATCACACATTCACACCCCATTACGCTGTACAACATCAGACATTCACAGCCCAGTAAGCTGTACAACATCACAGCCCAGTAAACTGTACAACATCACACATTCACAGCCCAGTCAGCTGTACAACATCAGACATTCACAGCCCAGTAAGCTGTACAACATCACAGCCCAGTCAGCTGTACAACATCACACATTCACAGCCCAGTCAGCTGTACAACATCAGTCATTCACAGCCCAGTCAGCTGTACAACATCAGACATTCACAGCCCAGTCAGCTGTACAACATCAGACATTCACAGCCCAGTAAGCTGTACAACATCACAGTCCAGTCAGCTGTACAACATCACACATTCACAGCCCTGTCAGCTGTACAACATCAGATATTCACAGCCCAGTCAGCTGTACAACATCAGACATTCACAGCCCAGTAAGCTGTACAACATCACAGCCCAGTAAACTGTACAACATCACACATTCACAGCCCAGTCAGCTGTACAACATCAGTCATTCACAGCCCAGTCAGCTGTACAACATCACAGCCCAGTCAGCTGTACAACATCACACATTCACAGCCCAGTCAGCTGTACAACATCAGACATTCACAGCCCAGTAAGCTGTACAACATCACAGCCCAGTCAGCTGTACAACATCACACATTCACAGCCCAGTCAGCTGTACAACATCAGTCATTCACAGCCCAGACAGCTGTACAACATCAGACATTCACAGCCCAGTCAGCTGTACAACATCAGACATTCACAGCCCAGTAAGCTGTACAACATCACAGTCCAGTCAGCTGTACAACATCACACATTCACAGCCCTGTCAGCTGTACAACATCAGATATTCACAGCCCAGTCAGCTGTACAACATCAGACATTCACAGCCCAGTAAGCTGTACAACATCACAGCCCAGTAAACTGTACAACATCACACATTCACAGCCCAGTCAGCTGTACAACATCAGTCATTCACAGCCCAGTCAGCTGTACAACATCAGACATTCACAGCCCAGTCAGCTGTACAACATCAGACATTCACAGCCCAGTAATCTGTACAACATCACAGCCCAGTCAGCTGTACAACATCACGCATTCACAGCCCAGTCAGCTGTACAACATCACACATTCACTGCCCAGTCATCTGTACAACATCAGACATTCACAGCCCAGTAAGCTGTACAACATCAGACATTCACAACCCAGTCAGCTGTACAACATCACAGCCCAGTAAGCTGTACAACATCACAGCCCAGTAAGCTGTACAACATCAGACATTCACAGCCCAGTAAGCTGTACAACATCAGACATTCACAGCCCAGTAAGCTGTACAACATTACACATTCACACCCCATTAAGCTGTACAACATCAGACATTCACAGCCCAGTAAGCTGTACAACATCAGACATTCACAGCCCAGTCAGCTGTACAACATCAGACATTCACAGCCCAGTAAGCTGTACAACATCACAGCCCAGTCAGCTGTACAACATCACACATTCACAGCCCAGTCAGCTGTACAACATCAGTCATTCACAGCCCAGTCAGCTGTACAACATCAGACATTCACAGCCCAGTAAGCTGTACAACATCACAGCCCAGTCAGCTGTACAACATCACACATTCACAGCCCAGTCAGCTGTACAACATCAGTCAATCACAGCCCAGTCAGCTGTACAACATCAGACATTCACAGCCCAGTAAGCTGTACAACATCAGACATTCACAGCCCAGTAAGCTGTACAACATCACACATTCACACCCCATTACGCTGTACAACATCAGACATTCACAGCCCAGTAAGCTGTACAACATCACAGCCCAGTAAACTGTACAACATCACACATTCACAGCCCAGTCAGCTGTACAACATCAGACATTCACAGCCCAGTAAGCTGTACAACATCACAGCCCAGTCAGCTGTACAACATCACACATTCACAGCCCAGTCAGCTGTACAACATCAGTCATTCACAGCCCAGTCAGCTGTACAACATCAGACATTCACAGCCCAGTCAGCTGTACAACATCAGACATTCACAGCCCAGTAAGCTGTACAACATCACAGTCCAGTCAGCTGTACAACATCACACATTCACAGCCCTGTCAGCTGTACAACATCAGATATTCACAGCCCAGTCAGCTGTACAACATCAGACATTCACAGCCCAGTAAGCTGTACAACATCACAGCCCAGTAAACTGTACAACATCACACATTCACAGCCCAGTCAGCTGTACAACATCAGTCATTCACAGCCCAGTCAGCTGTACAACATCACAGCCCAGTCAGCTGTACAACATCACACATTCACAGCCCAGTCAGCTGTACAACATCAGACATTCACAGCCCAGTAAGCTGTACAACATCACAGCCCAGTCAGCTGTACAACATCACACATTCACAGCCCAGTCAGCTGTACAACATCAGTCATTCACAGCCCAGACAGCTGTACAACATCAGACATTCACAGCCCAGTCAGCTGTACAACATCAGACATTCACAGCCCAGTAAGCTGTACAACATCACAGTCCAGTCAGCTGTACAACATCACACATTCACAGCCCTGTCAGCTGTACAACATCAGATATTCACAGCCCAGTCAGCTGTACAACATCAGACATTCACAGCCCAGTAAGCTGTACAACATCACAGCCCAGTAAACTGTACAACATCACACATTCACAGCCCAGTCAGCTGTACAACATCAGTCATTCACAGCCCAGTCAGCTGTACAACATCAGACATTCACAGCCCAGTCAGCTGTACAACATCAGACATTCACAGCCCAGTAATCTGTACAACATCACAGCCCAGTCAGCTGTACAACATCACGCATTCACAGCCCAGTCAGCTGTACAACATCACACATTCACTGCCCAGTCATCTGTACAACATCAGACATTCACAGCCCAGTAAGCTGTACAACATCAGACATTCACAACCCAGTCAGCTGTACAACATCACAGCCCAGTAAGCTGTACAACATCACAGCCCAGTAAGCTGTACAACATCAGACATTCACAGCCCAGTAAGCTGTACAACATCAGACATTCACAGCCCAGTAAGCAGTACAACATCACACATTCACACCCCATTAAGCTGTACAACATCAGACATTCACAGCCCAGTAAGCTGTACAACATCACAGCCCAGTCAGCTGTACAACATCACAGCCCAGTAAGCTGTATAACATCACAGCCCAGTGAGCTGTACAACATCACAGCCCAGTGAGCTGTACAACATCACAGCCCAGTCAGCTGTACAACATCACAGCCCAGTAAACTGTACAACGTCAGACATTCACAGCCCAGTAAACTGTACAACATCAGTCATTCACAGCCCAGTCAGCTGTACAACATCAGTCATTCACAGCCCAGTCAGCTGTACAACATCACACATTCACAGCCCAGTTAGCTGTACAACATCACAGCCCAGTCAGCTGTACAACATCACAGCCCAGTAAGCTGTACAACATCACAGCCCAGTCAGCTGTACAACATCACAGCCCAGTAAACTCTACAACATCACAGCCCAGTCAGCTGTACAACATCACACATTCACAGCCCAGTCAGCTGTACAACATCACACATTCAAAGCCCAGTAAACTGTACAACATCACAGCCCAGTAAACTGTACAACATCAGACATTCACAGCCCAGTAAACTGTACAACATCAGTCATTCACAGCCCACTCAGCTGTACAACATCAGTCATTCACAGCCCAGTCAGCTGTACAACATCACAGCCCAGTCAGCTGTACAACATCACAGCCCAGTAAGCTGTACAACATCACACATTCACAGCCCAGTCAGATGTACAACATCACAGCCCAGTCAGCAGTACAACATCACAGCCCAGTCAGCTGTACAACATCACAGCCCAGTAAGCTGTACAACATCACAGCCCAGTAAGCTGTACAACATCAGACATTCACAGCCCAGTAAGCTGTACAACATCAGACATTCACAGCCCAGTAAGCTGTACAACATCACACATTCACACCCCATTAAGCTGTACAACATCAGACATTCACAGCCCAGAAAGCTGTACAACATCAGACATTCACAGCCCAGTCAGCTGTACAACATCAGACATTCACAGCCCAGTAAGCTGTACAACATCAGACATTCAAAGCCCAGTAAGCTGTACAACATCACAGCCCAGTAAACTGTACAACATCACACATTCACAGCCCAGTCAGCTGTACAACATCAGACATTCACAGCCCAGTAAGCTGTACAACATCACAGCCCAGTCAGCTGTACAACATCACACATTCACAGCCCAGTCAGCTGTACAACATCAGTCATTCACAGCCCAGTCAGCTGTACAACATCAGACATTCACAGCCCAGTAAGCTGTACAACATCACAGCCCAGTCAGCTGTACAACATCACACATTCACAGCCCAGTCAGCTGTACAACATCAGTCATTCACAGCCCAGTCAGCTGTACAACATCAGACATTTACAGCCCAGTAAGCTGTACAACATCACAGCCCAGTCAGCTGTACAACATCAGTCATTCACAGCCCAGTCAGCTGTACAACATCACACATTCACAGCCCAGTCAGCTGTACAACATCAGTCAATCACAGCCCAGTCAGCTGTACAACATCAGACATTCACAGCCCAGTAAGCTGTACAACATCAGACATTCACAGCCCAGTAAGCTGTACAACATCACACATTCACACCCCATTAAGCTGTACAACATCAGACATTCACAGCCCAGTAAGCTGTACAACATCAGACATTCACAGCCCAGTCAGCTGTACAACATCAGACATTCACAGCCCAGTAAGCTGTACAACATCAGATATTCACAGCCCAGTAAGCTGTACAACATCACAGCCCAGTAAACTGTACAACATCACACATTCACAGCCCAGTCAGCTGTACAACATCAGACATTCACAGCCCAGTAAGCTGTACAACATCACAGCCCAGTCAGCTGTACAACATCACACATTCACAGCCCAGTCAGCTGTACAACATCAGTCATTCACAGCCCAGTCAGCTGTACAACATCAGACATTCACAGCCCAGTCAGCTGTACAACATCAGACATTCACAGCCCAGTAAGCTGTACAACATCACAGTCCAGTCAGCTGTACAACATCACACATTCAAAGCCCTGTCAGCTGTACAACATCAGACATTCACAGCCCAGTCAGCTGTACAACATCAGACATTCACAGCCCAGTAAGCTGTACAACATCACAGCCCAGTAAACTGTACAACATCACACATTCACAGCCCAGTCAGCTGTACAACATCAGACATTCACAGCCCAGTAAGCTGTACAACATCACAGCCCAGTCAGCTGTACAACATCACACATTCACAGCCCAGTCAGCTGTACAACATCAGTCATTCACAGCCCAGTCAGCTGTACAACATCAGACATTCACAGCCCAGTCAGCTGTACAACATCAGACATTCACAGCCCAGTAATCTGTACAACATCACAGCCCAGTCAGCTGTACAACATCACACATTCACAGCCCAGTCAGCTGTACAACATCACACATTCACTGCCCAGTCATCTGTACAACATCAGACATTAACAGCCCAGTAAGCTGTACAACATCAGACATTCACAGCCCAGTCAGCTGTACAACATCACAGCCCAGTAAGCTGTACAACATCACAGCCCAGTAAGCTGTACAACATCAGACATTCACAGCCCAGTAAGCTGTACAACATCAGACATTCACAGCCCAGTAAGCTGTACAACATCACACATTCACACCCCATTAAGCTGTACAACATCAGACATTCACAGCCCAGTAATCTGTACAACATCAGACATTCACAGCCCAGTCAGCTGTACAACAATAGACATTCACTGCCCAGTAAGCTCTACAACATCAGACATTCACAGCCCAGTAAGCTGTACAACATCACAGCCCAGTAATCTGTACAACATCACAGCCCAGTAAGCTGTACAACATCACAGCCCAGTAAGCTGTACAACATCAGACATTCACAACCCAGTAAGCTGTACAACATCACAGCCCAGTAAACTGTACAACATCAGACATTCACAGCCCAGTAAGCTGTACAACATCACAGTCCAGTCAGCTGTACAACATCACACATTCACAGCCCTGTCAGCTGTACAACATCAGACATTCACAGCCCAGTCAGCTGTACAACATCAGACATTCACAGCCCAGTAAGCTGTACAACATCACAGCCCAGTAAACTGTACAACATCACACATTCACAGCCCAGTCAGCTGTACAACATCAGACATTCACAGCCCAGTAAGCTGTACAACATCACAGCCCAGTCAGCTGTACAACATCACACATTCACAGCCCAGTCAGCTGTACAACATCAGTCATTCACAGCCCAGTCATCTGTACAACATCAGACATTCACAGCCCAGTCAGCTGTACAACATCAGACATTCACAGCCCAGTAATCTGTACAACATCACAGCCCAGTCAGCTGTACAACATCACACATTCACAGCCCAGTCAGCTGTACAACATCACACATTCACTGCCCAGTCATCTGTACAACATCAGACATTAACAGCCCAGTAAGCTGTACAACATCAGACATTCACAGCCCAGTCAGCAGTACAACATCACAGCCCAGTAAGCTGTACAACATCACAGCCCAGTAAGCTGTACAACATCAGACATTCACAGCCCAGTAAGCTGTACAACATCAGACATTCACAGCCCAGTCAGCTGTACAACATCAGACATTCACAGCCCAGTAAGCTGTACAACATCACAGCCCAGTAATCTCTACAACATCACAGCCCAGTAAGCTGTACAACATCACAGCCCAGTAAGCTGTACAACATCAGACATTCACAACCCAGTAAGCTGTACAACATCACAGCCCAGTAAACTGTACAACATCAGACATTCACAGCCCAGTCAGCTGTACAACATCACAGCCCAGTCAGCTGTACAACATCAGACATTCACAGCCCAGTAAGCTGTACAACATCAGACATTCACAGCCCAGTCAGCTGTACAACATCACAGCCCAGTCAGCTTTACAAAATCACAGCCCAGTCAGCTGTACAACATCAGACATTCACAGCCCAGTAAGCTTTATAACATCAGACATTCACAGCCCAGTAAGCTGTACAACATCAGACATTCACAGCCGAGTCAGCTGTACAACATCACATCCCAGTCAGCTGTACAACATCACAGCCCAGTAAGATGTACAACATCAGACATTCACAGCCCAGTAAGATGTACAACATCACAGCCCAGTCAGCTGTACAACATCACAGCCCAGTAAGATGTACAACATCAGACATTCACAGCCCAGTAAGATGTACAACATCACAGCCCAGTCAGCTGTACAACATCACACATTCACAGCCCAGTAAGCTGTACAACATCACACATTCACAGCCCAGTCAGCTGTACAACATCACCCATTCACAGCCCAGTAAGCTGTACAACATCACAGCCCAGTCAGCTGTACAACATCACAGCCCAGTCAGCTGTACAACATCACACATTCACAGCCCAGTTAGCTGTACAACATCACAGCCCAGTCAGCTGTACAACATCACAGCCCAGTAAGCTGTATAACATCACAGCCCAGTCAGCTGTACAACATCACAGCCCAGTAAGCTGTACAACATCACAGCCCAGTAAACTGTACAACATCAGACATTCACAGCCCAGTAAACTGTACAACATCAGTCATTCACAGCCCAGTCAGCTGTACAACATCAGTCATTCACAGCCCAGTCAGCTGTACAACATCACACATTCACAGCCCAGTTAGCTGTACAACATCACAGCCCAGTCAGCTGTACAACATCACAGCCCAGTAAGCTGTACAACATCACAGCCCAGTCAGCTGTACAACATCACAGCCCAGTAAACTCTACAACATCACAGCCCAGTCAGCTGTACAACATCACACATTCACAGCCCAGTCAGCTGTACAACATCACACATTCAAAGCCCAGTAAACTGTACAACATCACAGCCCAGTAAACTGTACAACATCAGACATTCACAGCCCAGTAAACTGTACAACATCAGTCATTCACAGCCCAGTCAGCTGTACAACATCACAGCCCAGTCAGCTGTACAACATCACAGCCCAGTAAGCTGTACAACATCACACATTCACAGCCCAGTCAGATGTACAACATCACAGCCCAGTCAGCAGTACAACATCACAGCCCAGTCAGCTGTACAACATCACAGCCCAGTAAGCTGTACAACATCACAGCCCAGTAAGCTGTACAACATCAGACATTCACAGCCCAGTCAGCTGTACAACATCAGACATTCACAGCCCAGTAAGCTGTACAACATCACAGTCCAGTCAGCTGTACAACATCACACATTCAAAGCCCTGTCAGCTGTACAACATCAGACATTCACAGCCCAGTCAGCTGTACAACATCAGACATTCACAGCCCAGTAAGCTGTACAACATCACAGCCCAGTAAACTGTACAACATCACACATTCACAGCCCAGTCAGCTGTACAACATCAGACATTCACAGCCCAGTAAGCTGTACAACATCACAGCCCAGTCAGCTGTACAACATCACACATTCACAGCCCAGTCAGCTGTACAACATCAGTCATTCACAGCCCAGTCAGCTGTACAACATCAGACATTCACAGCCCAGTCAGCTGTACAACATCAGACATTCACAGCCCAGTAATCTGTACAACATCACAGCCCAGTCAGCTGTACAACATCACACATTCACAGCCCAGTCAGCTGTACAACATCACACATTCACTGCCCAGTCATCTGTACAACATCAGACATTAACAGCCCAGTAAGCTGTACAACATCAGACATTCACAGCCCAGTCAGCTGTACAACATCACAGCCCAGTAAGCTGTACAACATCACAGCCCAGTAAGCTGTACAACATCAGACATTCACAGCCCAGTAAGCTGTACAACATCAGACATTCACAGCCCAGTAAGCTGTACAACATCACACATTCACACCCCATTAAGCTGTACAACATCAGACATTCACAGCCCAGTAATCTGTACAACATCAGACATTCACAGCCCAGTCAGCTGTACAACAATAGACATTCACTGCCCAGTAAGCTCTACAACATCAGACATTCACAGCCCAGTAAGCTGTACAACATCACAGCCCAGTAATCTGTACAACATCACAGCCCAGTAAGCTGTACAACATCACAGCCCAGTAAGCTGTACAACATCAGACATTCACAACCCAGTAAGCTGTACAACATCACAGCCCAGTAAACTGTACAACATCAGACATTCACAGCCCAGTAAGCTGTACAACATCACAGTCCAGTCAGCTGTACAACATCACACATTCACAGCCCTGTCAGCTGTACAACATCAGACATTCACAGCCCAGTCAGCTGTACAACATCAGACATTCACAGCCCAGTAAGCTGTACAACATCACAGCCCAGTAAACTGTACAACATCACACATTCACAGCCCAGTCAGCTGTACAACATCAGACATTCACAGCCCAGTAAGCTGTACAACATCACAGCCCAGTCAGCTGTACAACATCACACATTCACAGCCCAGTCAGCTGTACAACATCAGTCATTCACAGCCCAGTCATCTGTACAACATCAGACATTCACAGCCCAGTCAGCTGTACAACATCAGACATTCACAGCCCAGTAATCTGTACAACATCACAGCCCAGTCAGCTGTACAACATCACACATTCACAGCCCAGTCAGCTGTACAACATCACACATTCACTGCCCAGTCATCTGTACAACATCAGACATTAACAGCCCAGTAAGCTGTACAACATCAGACATTCACAGCCCAGTCAGCAGTACAACATCACAGCCCAGTAAGCTGTACAACATCACAGCCCAGTAAGCTGTACAACATCAGACATTCACAGCCCAGTAAGCTGTACAACATCAGACATTCACAGCCCAGTCAGCTGTACAACATCAGACATTCACAGCCCAGTAAGCTGTACAACATCACAGCCCAGTAATCTCTACAACATCACAGCCCAGTAAGCTGTACAACATCACAGCCCAGTAAGCTGTACAACATCAGACATTCACAACCCAGTAAGCTGTACAACATCACAGCCCAGTAAACTGTACAACATCAGACATTCACAGCCCAGTCAGCTGTACAACATCACAGCCCAGTCAGCTGTACAACATCAGACATTCACAGCCCAGTAAGCTGTACAACATCAGACATTCACAGCCCAGTCAGCTGTACAACATCACAGCCCAGTCAGCTTTACAAAATCACAGCCCAGTCAGCTGTACAACATCAGACATTCACAGCCCAGTAAGCTTTATAACATCAGACATTCACAGCCCAGTAAGCTGTACAACATCAGACATTCACAGCCGAGTCAGCTGTACAACATCACATCCCAGTCAGCTGTACAACATCACAGCCCAGTAAGATGTACAACATCAGACATTCACAGCCCAGTAAGATGTACAACATCACAGCCCAGTCAGCTGTACAACATCACAGCCCAGTAAGATGTACAACATCAGACATTCACAGCCCAGTAAGATGTACAACATCACAGCCCAGTCAGCTGTACAACATCACACATTCACAGCCCAGTAAGCTGTACAACATCACACATTCACAGCCCAGTCAGCTGTACAACATCACCCATTCACAGCCCAGTAAGCTGTACAACATCACAGCCCAGTCAGCTGTACAACATCACAGCCCAGTCAGCTGTACAACATCACACATTCACAGCCCAGTTAGCTGTACAACATCACAGCCCAGTCAGCTGTACAACATCACAGCCCAGTAAGCTGTATAACATCACAGCCCAGTCAGCTGTACAACATCACAGCCCAGTAAGCTGTACAACATCACAGCCCAGTAAACTGTACAACATCAGACATTCACAGCCCAGTAAACTGTACAACATCAGTCATTCACAGCCCAGTCAGCTGTACAACATCAGTCATTCACAGCCCAGTCAGCTGTACAACATCACACATTCACAGCCCAGTTAGCTGTACAACATCACAGCCCAGTCAGCTGTACAACATCACAGCCCAGTAAGCTGTACAACATCACAGCCCAGTCAGCTGTACAACATCACAGCCCAGTAAACTCTACAACATCACAGCCCAGTCAGCTGTACAACATCACACATTCACAGCCCAGTCAGCTGTACAACATCACACATTCAAAGCCCAGTAAACTGTACAACATCACAGCCCAGTAAACTGTACAACATCAGACATTCACAGCCCAGTAAACTGTACAACATCAGTCATTCACAGCCCAGTCAGCTGTACAACATCACAGCCCAGTCAGCTGTACAACATCACAGCCCAGTAAGCTGTACAACATCACACATTCACAGCCCAGTCAGATGTACAACATCACAGCCCAGTCAGCAGTACAACATCACAGCCCAGTCAGCTGTACAACATCACAGCCCAGTAAGCTGTACAACATCACAGCCCAGTAAGCTGTACAACATCAGACATTCACAGCCCAGTAAGCTGTACAACATCAGACATTCACAGCCCAGTAAGCTGTACAACATCACACATTCACACCCCATTAAGCTGTACAACATCAGACATTCACAGCCCAGTAAGCTGTACAACATCAGACATTCACAGCCCAGTCAGCTGTACAACATCAGACATTCACAGCCCAGTAAGCTGTACAACATCAGACATTCACAGCCCAGTAAGCTGTACAACATCACAGCCCAGTAAACTGTACAACATCACACATTCACAGCCCAGTCAGCTGTACAACATCAGACATTCACAGCCCAGTAAGCTGTACAACATCACAGCCCAGTCAGCTGTACAACATCACACATTCACAGCCCAGTCAGCTGTACAACATCAGTCATTCACAGCCCAGTCAGCTGTACAACATCAGACATTCACAGCCCAGTAAGCTGTACAACATCACAGCCCAGTCAGCTGTACAACATCACACATTCACAGCCCAGTCAGCTGTACAACATCAGTCAATCACAGCCCAGTCAGCTGTACAACATCAGACATTCACAGCCCAGTAAGCTGTACAACATCAGACATTCACAGCCCAGTAAGCTGTACAACATCACACATTCACACCCCATTAAGCTGTACAACATCAGACATTCACAGCCCAGTAAGCTGTACAACATCACAGCCCAGTAAACTGTACAACATCACACATTCACAGCCCAGTCAGCTGTACAACATCAGACATTCACAGCCCAGTAAGCTGTACAACATCACAGCCCAGTCAGCTGTACAACATCACACATTCACAGCCCAGTCAGCTGTACAACATCAGTCATTCACAGCCCAGTCAGCTGTACAACATCAGACATTCACAGCCCAGTCAGCTGTACAACATCAGACATTCACAGCCCAGTAATCTGTACAACATCACAGCCCAGTCAGCTGTACAACATCACACATTCACAGCCCAGTCAGCTGTACAACATCACACATTCACTGCCCAGTCATCTGTACAACATCAGACATTAACAGCCCAGTAAGCTGTACAACATCAGACATTCACAGCCCAGTCAGCTGTACAACATCACAGCCCAGTAAGCTGTACAACATCACAGCCCAGTAAGCTGTACAACATCAGACATTCACAGCCCAGTAAGCTGTACAACATCAGACATTCACAGCCCAGTAAGCTGTACAACATCACACATTCACACCCCATTAAGCTGTACAACATCAGACATTCACAGCCCAGTAAGCTGTACAACATCAGACATTCACAGCCCAGTCAGCTGTACAACATCAGACATTCACTGCCCAGTAAGCTCTACAACATCAGACATTCACAGCCCAGTAAGCTGTACAACATCACAGCCCAGTAATCTGTACAACATCACAGCCCAGTAAGCTGTACAACATCACAGCCCAGTAAGCTGTACAACATCAGACATTCACAACCCAGTAAGCTGTACAACATCACAGCCCAGTAAACTGTACAACATCAGACATTCACAGCCCAGTAAGCTGTACAACATCACAGTCCAGTCAGCTGTACAACATCACACATTCACAGCCCTGTCAGCTGTACAACATCAGACATTCACAGCCCAGTCAGCTGTACAACATCAGACATTCACAGCCCAGTAAGCTGTACAACATCACAGCCCAGTAAACTGTACAACATCACACATTCACAGCCCAGTCAGCTTTACAACATCAGACATTCACAGCCCAGTAAGCTGTACAACATCACAGCCCAGTCAGCTGTACAACATCACACATTCACAGCCCAGTCAGCTGTACAACATCAGTCATTCACAGCCCAGTCAGCTGTACAACATCAGACATTCACAGCCCAGTCAGCTGTACAACATCAGACATTCACAGCCCAGTAATCTGTACAACATCACAGCCCAGTCAGCTGTACAACATCACACATTCACAGCCCAGTCAGCTGTACAACATCACACATTCACTGCCCAGTCATCTGTACAACATCAGACATTAACAGCCCAGTAAGCTGTACAACATCAGACATTCACAGCCCAGTCAGCAGTACAACATCACAGCCCAGTAAGCTGTACAACATCACAGCCCAGTAAGCTGTACAACATCAGACATTCACAGCCCAGTAAGCTGTACAACATCAGACATTCACAGCCCAGTAAGCTGTACAACATCACACATTCACACCCCATTAAGCTGTACAACATCAGACATTCACAGCCCAGTAAGCTGTACAACATCAGACATTCACAGCCCAGTCAGCTGTACAACATCAGACATTCACTGCGCAGTAAGCTGTACAACATCAGACATTCACAGCCCAGTAAGCTGTACAACATCACAGCCCAGTAATCTCTACAACATCACAGCCCAGTAAGCTGTACAACATCACAGCCCAGTAAGCTGTACAACATCAGACATTCACAACCCAGTAAGCTGTACAACATCACAGCCCAGTAAACTGTACAACATCAGACATTCACAGCCCAGTCAGCTGTACAACATCACAGCCCAGTCAGCTGTACAACATCAGACATTCACAGCCCAGTAAGCTGTACAACATCAGACATTCACAGCCCAGTCAGCTGTACAACATCACAGCCCAGTCAGCTTTACAAAATCACAGCCCAGTCAGCTGTACAACATCAGACATTCACAGCCCAGTAAGCTGTATAACATCAGACATTCACAGCCCAGTAAGCTGTACAACATCAGACATTCACAGCCGAGTCAGCTGTACAACATCACATCCCAGTAAGCTGTACAACATCACAGCCCAGTAAGATGTACAACTTCAGACATTCACAGCCCAGTAAGATGTACAACATCACAGCCCAGTCAGCTGTACAACATCACAGCCCAGTAAGATGTACAACATCAGACATTCACAGCCCAGTAAGATGTACAACATCACAGCCCAGTCAGCTGTACAACATCACACATTCACAGCCCAGTAAGCTGTACAACATCACACATTCACAGCCCAGTCAGCTGTACAACATCACCCATTCACAGCCCAGTAAGCTGTACAACATCACAGCCCAGTCAGCTGTACAACATCACAGCCCAGTCAGCTGTACAACATCACACATTCACAGCCCAGTTAGCTGTACAACATCACAGCCCAGTCAGCTGTACAACATCACAGCCCAGTAAGCTGTATAACATCACAGCCCAGTGAGCTGTACAACATCACAGCCCAGTGAGCTGTACAACATCACAGCCCAGTCAGCTGTACAACATCACAGCCCAGTAAGCTGTACAACATCACAGCCCAGTAAACTGTACAACATCAGTCATTCACAGCCCAGTCAGCTGTACAACATCAGTCATTCACAGCCCAGTCAGCTGTACAACATCACACATTCACAGCCCAGTTAGCTGTACAACATCACAGCCCAGTCAGCTGTACAACATCACAGCCCAGTAAGCTGTACAACATCACAGCCCAGTCAGCTGTACAACATCACAGCCCAGTAAACTCTACAACATCACAGCCCAGTCAGCTGTACAACATCACACATTCACAGCCCAGTCAGCTGTACAACATCACACATTCAAAGCCCAGTAAACTGTACAACATCACAGCCCAGTAAACTGTACAACATCAGACATTCACAGCCCAGTAAACTGTACAACATCAGTCATTCACAGCCCACTCAGCTGTACAACATCAGTCATTCACAGCCCAGTCAGCTGTACAACATCACAGCCCAGTCAGCTGTACAACATCACAGCCCAGTAAGCTGTACAACATCACACATTCACAGCCCAGTCAGATGTACAACATCACAGCCCATTCAGCAGTACAACATCACAGCCCAGTCAGCTGTACAACATCACAGCCCAGTAAGCTGTACAACATCACAGCCCAGTAAGCTGTACAACATCAGACATTCACAGCCCAGTAAGCTGTACAACATCAGACATTCACAGCCCAGTAAGCTGTACAACATCACACATTCACACCCCATTAAGCTGTACAACATCAGACATTCACAGCCCAGTAAGCTGTACAACATCAGACATTCACAGCCCGGTCAGCTGTACAACATCAGACATTCACAGCCCAGTAAGCTGTACAACATCAGACATTCACAGCCCAGTAAGCTGTACAACATCACAGCCCAGTAAACTGTACAACATCACACATTCACAGCCCAGTCAGCTGTACAACATCAGACATTCACAGCCCAGTAAGCTGTACAACATCAGATATTCACAGCCCAGTAAGCTGTACAACATCACAGCCCAGTAAACTGTACAACATCACACATTCACAGCCCAGTCAGCTGTACAACATCAGACATTCACAGCCCAGTAAGCTGTACAACATCACAGCCCAGTCAGCTGTACAACATCACACATTCACAGCCCAGTCAGCTGTACAACATCAGTCATTCACAGCCCAGTCAGCTGTACAACATCAGACATTCACAGCCCAGTCAGCTGTACAACATCAGACATTCACAGCCCAGTAAGCTGCACAACATCACAGTCCAGTCAGCTGTACAACATCACACATTCACAGCCCTGTCAGCTGTACAACATCAGACATTCACAGCCCAGTCAGCTGTACAACATCAGACATTCACAGCCCAGTAAGCTGTACAACATCACAGCCCAGTAAACTGTACAACATCACACATTCACAGCCCAGTCAGCTGTACAACATCAGACATTCACAGCCCAGTAAGCTGTACAACATCACAGCACAGTCAGCTGTACAACATCACACATTCACAGCCCAGTCAGCTGTACAACATCAGTCATTCACAGCCCAGTCAGCTGTACAACATCAGACATTCACAGCCCAGTCAGCTGTACAACATCAGACATTCACAGCCCAGTAATCTGTACAACATCACAGCCCAGTCAGCTGTACAACATCACACATTCACAGCCCAGTCAGCTGTACAACATCACACATTCACTGCCCAGTCATCTGTACAACATCAGACATTAACAGCCCAGTAAGCTGTACAACATCAGACATTCACAGCCCAGTCAGCTGTACAACATCACAGCACAGTAAGCTGTACAACATCACAGCCCAGTAAGCTGTACAACATCAGACATTCACAGCCCAGTAAGCTGTACAACATCAGACATTCACAGCCCAGTAAGCTGTACAACATCACACATTCACACCCCATTAAGCTGTACAACATCAGACATTCACAGCCCAGTAAGCTGTACAACATCAGACATTCACAGCCCAGTCAGCTGTACAACATCAGTCATTCACAGCCCACTCAGCTGTACAACATCAGTCATTCACAGCCCAGTCAGCTGTACAACATCACAGCCCAGTCAGCTGTACAACATCACAGCCCAGTAAGCTGTACAACATCACACATTCACAGCCCAGTCAGATGTACAACATCACAGCCCATTCAGCAGTACAACATCACAGCCCAGTCAGCTGTACAACATCACAGCCCAGTAAGCTGTACAACATCACAGCCCAGTAAGCTGTACAACATCAGACATTCACAGCCCAGTAAGCTGTACAACATCAGACATTCACAGCCCAGTAAGCTGTACAACATCACACATTCACACCCCATTAAGCTGTACAACATCAGACATTCACAGCCCAGTAAGCTGTACAACATCAGACATTCACAGCCCGGTCAGCTGTACAACATCAGACATTCACAGCCCAGTAAGCTGTACAACATCAGACATTCACAGCCCAGTAAGCTGTACAACATCACAGCCCAGTAAACTGTACAACATCACACATTCACAGCCCAGTCAGCTGTACAACATCAGACATTCACAGCCCAGTAAGCTGTACAACATCAGATATTCACAGCCCAGTAAGCTGTACAACATCACAGCCCAGTAAACTGTACAACATCACACATTCACAGCCCAGTCAGCTGTACAACATCAGACATTCACAGCCCAGTAAGCTGTACAACATCACAGCCCAGTCAGCTGTACAACATCACACATTCACAGCCCAGTCAGCTGTACAACATCAGTCATTCACAGCCCAGTCAGCTGTACAACATCAGACATTCACAGCCCAGTCAGCTGTACAACATCAGACATTCACAGCCCAGTAAGCTGCACAACATCACAGTCCAGTCAGCTGTACAACATCACACATTCACAGCCCTGTCAGCTGTACAACATCAGACATTCACAGCCCAGTCAGCTGTACAACATCAGACATTCACAGCCCAGTAAGCTGTACAACATCACAGCCCAGTAAACTGTACAACATCACACATTCACAGCCCAGTCAGCTGTACAACATCAGACATTCACAGCCCAGTAAGCTGTACAACATCACAGCACAGTCAGCTGTACAACATCACACATTCACAGCCCAGTCAGCTGTACAACATCAGTCATTCACAGCCCAGTCAGCTGTACAACATCAGACATTCACAGCCCAGTCAGCTGTACAACATCAGACATTCACAGCCCAGTAATCTGTACAACATCACAGCCCAGTCAGCTGTACAACATCACACATTCACAGCCCAGTCAGCTGTACAACATCACACATTCACTGCCCAGTCATCTGTACAACATCAGACATTAACAGCCCAGTAAGCTGTACAACATCAGACATTCACAGCCCAGTCAGCTGTACAACATCACAGCACAGTAAGCTGTACAACATCACAGCCCAGTAAGCTGTACAACATCAGACATTCACAGCCCAGTAAGCTGTACAACATCAGACATTCACAGCCCAGTAAGCTGTACAACATCACACATTCACACCCCATTAAGCTGTACAACATCAGACATTCACAGCCCAGTAAGCTGTACAACATCAGACATTCACAGCCCAGTCAGCTGTACAACATCAGACATTCACTGCCCAGTAAGCTCTACAACATCAGACATTCACAGCCCAGTAAGCTGTACAACATCACAGCCCAGTAATCTGTACAACATCACAGCCCAGTAAGCTGTACAACATCACAGCCCAGTAAGCTGTACAACATCAGACATTCACAACCCAGTAAGCTGTACAACATCACAGCCCAGTAAACTGTACAACATCAGACATTCACAGCCCAGTAAGCTGTACAACATCACAGTCCAGTCAGCTGTACAACATCACACATTCACAGCCCTGTCAGCTGTACAACATCAGACATTCACAGCCCAGTCAGCTGTACAACATCAGACATTCACAGCTCAGTAAGCTGTACAACATCACAGCCCAGTAAACTGTACAACATCACACATTCACAGCCCAGTCAGCTGTACAACATCAGACATTCACAGCCCAGTAAGCTGTACAACATCACAGCCCAGTCAGCTGTACAACATCACACATTCACAGCCCAGTCAGCTGTACAACATCAGTCATTCACAGCCCAGTCAGCTGTACAACATCAGACATTCACAGCCCAGTCAGCTGTACAACATCAGACATTCACAGCCCAGTAATCTGTACAACATCACAGCCCAGTCAGCTGTACAACATCACACATTCACAGCCCAGTCAGCTGTACAACATCACACATTCACTGCCCAGTCATCTGTACAACATCAGACATTCACAGCCCAGTCAGCAGTACAACATCACAGCCCAGTAAGCTGTACAACATCACAGCCCAGTAAGCTGTACAACATCAGACATTCACAGCCCAGTAAGCTGTACAACATCAGACATTCACAGCCCAGTAAGCTGTACAACATCACACATTCACACCCCATTAAGCTGTACAACATCAGACATTCACAGCCCAGTAAGCTGTACAACATCAGACATTCACAGCCCAGTCAGCTGTACAACATCAGACATTCACTGCCCAGTAAGCTGTACAACATCAGACATTCACAGCCCAGTAAGCTGTACAACATCACAGCCCAGTAATCTGTACAACATCACAGCCCAGTAAGCTGTACAACATCACAGCCCAGTAAGCTGTACAACATCAGACATTCACAACCCAGTAAGCTGTACAACATCACAGCCCAGTAAACTGTACAACATCAGACATTCACAGCCCAGTCAGCTGTACAACATCACAGCCCAGTCAGCTGTACAACATCAGACATTCACAGCCCAGTAAGCTGTACAACATCAGACATTCACAGCCCAGTCAGCTGTACAACATCACAGCCCAGTCAGCTTTACAAAATCACAGCCCAGTCAGCTGTACAACATCAGACATTCACAGCCCAGTAAGCTGTATAACATCAGACATTTACAGCCCAGTAAGCTGTACAACATCAGACATTCACAGCCGAGTCAGCTGTACAACATCACATCCCAGTCAGCTGTACAACATCACAGCCCAGTAAGATGTACAACATCAGACATTCACAGCCCAGTAAGATGTACAACATCACAGCCCAGTCAGCTGTACAACATCACACATTCACAGCCCAGTAAGCTGTACAACATCACACATTCACAGCCCAGTCAGCTGTACAACATCACCCATTCACAGCCCAGTAAGCTGTACAACATCACAGCCCAGTCAGCTGTACAACATCACAGCCCAGTCAGCTGTACAACATCACACATTCACAGCCCAGTTAGCTGTACAACATCACAGCCCAGTCAGCTGTACAACATCACAGCCCAGTAAGCTGTATAACATAACAGCCCAGTCAGCTGTACAACATCACAGCCCAGTAAGCTGTACAACATCACAGCCCAGTCAGCTGTACAACATCACAGCCCAGTCAGCTGTACAACATCACACATTCACAGCCCAGTTAGCTGTACAACATCACAGCCCAGTCAGCTGTACAACATCACAGCCCTGTAAGCTGTATAACATCACAGCCCAGTCAGCTGTACAACATCACAGCCCAGTAAGCTGTACAACATCACAGCCCAGTCAGCTGTACAACATCACAGCCCAGTAAACTGTACAACATCAGACATTCACAGCCCAGTAAACTGTACAACATCAGTCATTCACAGCCCAGTCAGCTGTACAACATCAGTCATTCACAGCCCAGTAAGCTGTACAACATCACACATTCACAGCCCAGTTAGCTGTACAACATCACAGCCCAGTCAGCTGTACAACATCACAGCCCAGTAAGCTGTACAACATCACAGCCCAGTCAGCTGTACAACATCACAGCCCAGTAAACTGTACAACATCACAGCCCAGTCAGCTGTACAACATCACACATTCACAGCCCAGTCAGCTGTACAACATCACACATTCAAAGCCCAGTAAACTGTACAACATCACAGCCCAGTAAACTGTACAACATCAGACATTCACAGCCCAGTAAACTGTACAACATCAGTCATTCACAGCCCACTCAGCTGTACAACATCAGTCATTCACAGCCCAGTCAGCTGTACAACATCACAGCCCAGTCAGCTGTACAACATCACAGCCCAGTAAGCTGTACAACATCACACATTCACAGCCCAGTCAGCTGTACAACATCACAGCCCAGTCAGCAGTACAACATCACAGCCCAGTCAGCTGTACAACATCACAGCCCAGTCAGCTGTACAACATCACAGCCCAGTCAGCTGTACAACATCAGACATTCACAGCCCAGTCAGCTGTACAACATCAGACATTCATACAGATGGGCACATAACAGCACAGAAGTGTCACTAATTTCAGACCGTAGAAAACAACACCCTGTGTAGAGGAACCAGACACTGTGTACATGTTACACATGTCAAACACATTGTTGATAAATATATTATGTTTGTCTGAAGAGTATATCTCTCCTCTGGGTGATATTCTGGGATAAATACCTACTCAACACACACACACACACACACACACACAGACACACACAGACACACACACACACACACACACACACACACACACACACACACACACACACACACACACACACACACACACACACACACATACACAGACACAGACACAGACACACACACACACACACACACACGCTCTCTCACACACACACACGCTCACACACACACACACACACCCCGTTGTTCTCTGACAGTCCAGTGGACCTTCCAGTGTGATTGGTCCCATTTCATTCCTAAATGTCACACAGTTTATACCCGTGCTGTGTGTGTGCTGTCTTGTAAGTGGTTCTTTAAGAGCTGCTAGTGGACCATTAGCATCGCTAAACCATAAACGCTGAATCAGTCAGAGTGCTCAAACCCCAGAATGGGTCTTTAATGGTTAAGGTTATCAGTCAAAGAACCACAAGTAAGTCTATTACTCCACCATGCAATGTGTGTGTCTGTTCAGAAAAGAGAGAACAGGAGAGAGAGAAAGGGAGAAGAAAAGAGACAGAGAGAGAAATGAAGAGACAAGAGAACGAGAGAGAAAGAGCAAAAAGAGAGAGAGAGAGAGATAGAGGTGTTGAGGGGAATAGAGAGGTGTAGAGAGGTGTTGAGAGGTATATAGAGGTTTAGAGAGGTATAGATAGTTGTGGAGAGGTGTAGAGAGGTGTAGAGAGAGAGGGGGAATAGAGATGTATAGAGAGCTATAGAGAGATGTAGAGAGGTATATAGAGGTTTAGAGAGGTGTAGAGAGTTTTGGAAAGATGTGGAGAGGTTTTGAGACTTGTACAGTGCCTTGCGAAAGTATTCGGCCCCCTTGAACTTTGCGACCTTTTGCCACATTTCAGGCTTCAAACTTAAAGATATAAAACTGAATTTTTTTGTGAAGAATCAACAACAAGTGGGACACAATCATGAAGTGGAACGACATTTATTGGATATTTCAAACTTTTTTAACAAATCAAAAACGGAAAAATTGGGCGTGCAAAATTATTCAGCCCCCTTAAGTTAATACTTTGTAGCGCCACCTTTTGCTGCGATTACAGCTGTAAGTCGCTTGGGGTATGTCTCTATCAGTTTTGCACATCGAGAGACTGACATTTTTTCCCATTCCTCCTTGCAAAACAGCTCAAGCTCAGTGAGGTTGGATGGAGAGCATTTGTGAACAGCAGTTTTCAGTTCTTTCCACAGATTCTCGATTGGGTTCAGGTCTGGACTTTGACTTGGCCATTCTAACACCTGGATATGTTTATTTTTGAACCATTCCATTGTAGATTTTGCTTTATGTTTTGGATCATTGTCTTGTTGGAAGACAAATCTCCCTCCCAGTCTCAGGTCTTTTGCAGACTCCATCAGGTTTTCTTCCAGAATGGTCCTGTATTTGGCTCCATCCATCTTCCCATCAATTTTAACCATCTTCCCTGTCCCTGCTGAAGAAAAGCAGGCCCAAACCATGATGCTGCCACCACCATGTTTGACAGACGGGATGGTGTGTTCAGGGTGATGAGCTGTGTTGCTTTTACGCCAAACATAACGTTTTGCATTGTTGCCAAAAAGTTCCATTTTGGTTTCATCTGACCAGAGCACCTTCTTCCACATGTTTGGTGTGTCTCCCAGGTGGCTTGTGGCAAACTTTAAACGACATCTTTAAGAAATGGCTTTCTTCTTGCCACTCTTCCATAAAGGCCAGATTTGTGCAATATAAGACTGATTGTTGTCCTATGGACAGAGTCTCCCACCTCAGCTGTAGATCTCTGCAGTTCATCCAGAGTGATCATGGGCATCTTGGCTGCATCTCTGATCAGTCTTCTCCTTGTATGAGCTGAAGTTTTGAGGGACGGCCAGGTCTTGGTAGATTTGCAGTGGTCTGATACTCCTTCCATTTCAATATTATCGCTTGCACAGTGCTCCTTGGGATGTTTAAAGCTTGGGAAATCTTTTTGTATCCAAATCCGGCTTTAAACTTCTTCACAACAGTATCTCGGACCTGCCTGGTGTGTTCCTTGTTCTTCATGATGCTCTCTGCGCTTTTAACGGACCTCTGAGACTATCACAGTGCAGGTGCATTTATACGGTGACTTGATTACACACAGGTGGATTGTATTTATCATCATTAGTCATTTAGGTCAACATTGGATCATTCAGAGATCCTCACTGAACTTCTGGAGAGAGTTTGCTGCATTGAAAGTAAAGGGGCTGAATAATTTTGCACGCCCAATTTTTCAGTTTTTGATTTGTTAAAAAAGTTTGAAATATCCGATAAATGTCATTCCATTTCATGATTGTGTCCCACTTGTTGTTGATTCTTCACAAAAAAATACAGTTTTATATCTTTATGTTTGAAGCCTGAAATGTGGCAAAAGGTCGCAAAGTTCAAGGGGGCCGAATACTTTCGCAAGGCACTGTATAGAGAGCTAAAGGGTTAAAGAGATGTATGGAAGGTCCAGAGAGATGTAGAAAGGTGTAGAGAGGTTTGTTTTGTTTTGTATCCATTATTTTACCAGGTAAGTTGACTGAGAACACGTTCTCATTTGCAGCAACGACCTGGGGAATAGGGTGGTATGCAGGGTGGTATGTAGGGTGGTATACAGAGTGGTATGCAGGGTGGTATGCAGGGTGGTATGCAGAGTGGTATGTAGGGTGGGTATGCAGGGTGGTATGCAGGGTGGGATGCAGGGTGGTATGCAGGGTGGTATGCAGGGTGGTATGCAGGGTGGTATGCAGAGTGGTATGTAGGGTGGGTATGCAGGGTGGTATGCAGGGTGGGATGCAGGGTGGTATGCAGGGTGGTATGCTGGGTGGTATGCAGGGTGGTATGATGCTTAGAGAGATGTAGAGAGGTGTGGATAGGTATATAAAGATGTAGAGCGATATAAAGAGGTATTTATAGTTATAAAGAGATGTAGAGAGGTATTTATAGTTATAAAGAGATGTAGAGAGGTATTTATAGTTATAAAGAGATGTAGAGAGGTATTTATAGTTATAAAGAGATGTAGAGTGTTATAGAGAGGTATTTATAGTTATAAAGAGATGTAGAGCGATATAGAGAGGTATTTATAGTTATAAAGAGATGTAGAGTGTTATATAGAGGTATTTATAGTTATAAAGAGATGTAGAGTGTTACAGAGAGGTATTTATAGTTATAAAGAGATGTAGAGAGTTATAGAGAGATGTAGAGAGGTGTGGAGGGGAGTAGAGAGAGAGGGGTATATAGAGGTATAGCGAGGTGTATATAGGTATAGAGAGGTGTAGAGGGGTATATAGAGGTGTATAAATGTATTTAGAGTTAAGGAGAGGTGTAGAGAGGTGTGGACAGGTGTATAGAGGTGTATAGATATGTAGAGACGTGTAGATAGATTTAGAGAGGTGTAGAGACTTCGTGCTTTGTGCTCTCTGTGGCCTGAGCCTGTGGTGGGCGTGGTTTTCCATGTGTAGCGACCCAACCTGTCTGCAGGCCATCCAGGCCTCCTTGTTCCCGCGTCCGTCTCACTATGGACCCAGGAGACATCAGGTCTTTATGACCCCTCTACACCTCTCCTCCATCCTTCCATCCCTCGGTCCCACCATCCTTCCAGCCCTCCATCACACCGCTGCCGGGGGCCGTGGCTGACTTTCTCTGCAGTTGACCGTGATGTGGAACGCTCACCGCGGGAGAAAGAGAGACCTCACCTCTTATATTTTTCTTTCTTCCTCTCTTCCTCTCCTCTCTTCCTCTCCTCTGTCCCCTCTGAGAGAGAGAGGGGCAGAGCGGCAGGGTTGACCGATTTAACAGCTGCTGGGTGATGCACTTAGAAAGTAATTTGTTAAAATCTAATTGATTGCTAAATGTGTGTGTGCGTGCGTGCGTGCGTGTGTATTCGTGCGTGTGTGTGCGTGTGCGTGCGCGTGTGTCTGCTTGGTGTGTGTGTGTGTGTCCGTGAGCACGTGTGTGTGATCTGTTCACTGTGTAAGAACAGCATGGTTGAACAGAAGCAGATGCTGCCAGTCAGAAAGAGAGAGAGAGAGAGGGAGAGATATCTGCTACAGGCAAGATGGGCCAGAAGCACAGCACAAAGACATGAATGAGAGAGCTGGTCTGAGTGGTGTGGTTAGAGTACTGAGAGAGCCGGTCTGAGTGGTGTGGTTAGAGTACTGCGAGAGCTGGTCTGAGTGGTGTGGTTAGAGAACTGAGAGAGCTGGTCTGAGCGGTGTGGTTAGAGTACTGAGAGAGCTGGTCTGAGTGGTGTGGTTAGAGAACTGAGAGAGCTGGTCTGAGTGGTGTGGTTAGAGTACTGAGAGAGCTGGTCTGAGTGGTGTGGTTAGAGAACTGAGAGAGCTGGTCTGAGTGGTGTGTTTAGAGAACTGAGAGAGCTGGTCTGAGTGGTGTGGTTAGAGAACTGAGAGATCTGGTCTGAGCGGTGTGGTTAGAGTACTGAGAGAGCTGGTCTGAGTGGTGTGGTTAGAGAACTGAGAGAGCTGGTCTGAGTGGTGTGGTTAGAGTACTGAGAGAGCTGGTCTGAGTGGTGTGGTTAGAGAACTGAGAGAGCTGGTCTGAGTGGTGTGGTTAGAGAACTGAGAGAGCTGGTCTGAGTGGTGTGGTTAGAGAACTCAGAGAGCTGGTCTGAGTGGTGTGGTTAGAGAACTGAGAGAGATGGTCTGAGTGGTGTGGTTAGAGAACTGAGAGAGCTGGTCTGAGTGGTGTGGTTAGAGTACTGAGAGAGCTGATCTGAGTGGTGTGGTTAGAGAACTGAGAGAGCTGGTCTGAGTGGTGTGGTTAGAGTACTGAGAGAGCTGGTCTGAGTGGTGTGGTTAGCGTACTGAGAGAGCTGGTCTGAGTGGTGTGGTTAGAGAACTGAGAGAGCTGGTCTGAGTGGTGTGGTTAGAGAACTGAGAGAGCTGGTCTGAGTGGTGTGGTTAGAGAACTCAGAGAGCTGGTCTGAGTGGTGTGGTTAGAGAACTGAGAGAGATGGTCTGAGTGGTGTGGTTAGAGAACTGAGAGAGCTGGTCTTAGTGGTGTGGTTAGAATACTGAGAGAGATGGTCTGAGTGGTGTGGTTAGAGAACTGAGAGAGCTGGTCTGAGTGGTGTGGTTAGAGTACTGAGAGAGCTGGTCTGAGTGGTGTGGTTAGAGAACTGAGAGAGCTGGTCTGAGTGGTGTGGTTAGAGAACTGAGAGAGATGGTCTGAGTGGTGTGGTTAGAGTACTGAGAGAGCTGGTCTGAGTGGTGTGTTTAGAGAACTGAGAGAGCTGGTCTGAGTGGTGTGGTTAGAGTACTGAGAGAGCTGGTCTGAGTGGTGTGGTTAGAGAACTGAGAGAGCTGGTCTGAGTGGTGTGGTTAGCGTACTGAGAGAGCTGGTCTGAGCGGTGTGGTTAGAGAACTCAGAGAGCTGGTCTGAGCGGTGTGGTTAGAGAACTCAGAGAGCTGGTCTGAGTGGTGTGGTTAGCGAACTGAGAGAGCTGGTCTGAGTGGTGTGGTTAGAGAACTCAGAGAGCTGGTCTGAGTGGTGTGGTTAGCGAACTGAGAGAGCTGGTCTGAGTGGTGTGGTTAGAGAACTCAGAGAGCTGGTCTGAGTGGTGTGGTTAGAGAACTCAGAGAGCTGGTCTGAGTGGTGTGGTTAGAGAACTGAGAGAGCTGGTCTGAGCGGTGTGGTTAGCGTACAGTGGCTAAGCCCTTTAGGAGAAAGGCACCATGACACTCTCGTAAGCTTTCTGCCCATATGAGACTCTTATGTATACCAGGAAATTGGTTGTTGTTTTAGAGCAACTTTCTAAGTACATTATGCATATTGAGCACCTACTGCCCCGTAGATAATAACCAGAACCCTAACCTAGTTATTTTGCATATTAACCAGAACCCTAACCTAGTTATGTGTCATAATAACCAGAACCCTAACCTAGTTATGTGTAAAAGTAACCAGAACCCTAACATTGTTATGTGTCATAATAACCAGAACCCTAACCTACCCTAACCTAGTTATGTGTAATAATAACCAGAACCCTAACCTAGTTATGTGTAATAATAACCAGAACACTAACCTAGTTATGTGTCATAATAACCAGAACCCTATCCTAGTTATGTGTCACAATAACCAGAACCTTAACCTACCCTAACCTAGTTATGTGTCATAATAACCAGAACCCTAACCTAGTTATGTGTAATAATAACCAGAACACTAACCTAGTTATGTATAATTATAACCAGAACCCTAACCTAATTGTGTCATAATAACCAGAACCCTAACCTAGATATGTGTAATAATAACCAGAACCCTAACCTACCCTAACCTAGTTATGTGTAATAATAACCAGAACCCTAACCTACCCTAACCTAGTTATGTGTAATAATAACCAGAACCCTAACCTACCCTAACCTAGTTATGTGTCATAATAACCAGAACCCTAACCTAGTTATGTGTAATAATAACCAGAACCCTAACCTAGTTATGTGTCACAATAACCAGAACCCTAACCTACCCTAACCTAGTTATGTGTAATAATAACCAGAACCCTAACCTAGTTATGTGTAATAATAACCAGAACCCTAACCTACCCTAACCTAGTTATGTGTCATAATAACCAGAACCCTATCCTAGTTATGTGTCACAATAACCAGAATCCTAACCTAGTTATGTGTCATAATAACCAGAACCCTAACCTAGTTATGTGTCAAAATAACCAGAACCCTAACCTAGTTATGTGTAATAATAGCCAGAACCCTAACCTACCCTAACCTAGTTATGTGTAATAATAAACAGACCCCTAACCTAGTTATGTGTAATAATAACCAGAACCCTAACCTACCCTAACCTAGTTATGTGTCATAATAACCAGAACCCTATCCTAGTTATGTGTCACAATAACCAGAACCCTAACCTACCCTAACCTAGTTATGTGTCATAATAACCAGAACCCTAACCTACCCTAACCTAGTTATGTGTCATAATAACCAGAACCCTAACCTATTTATGTGTCATAATAACCAGAACACTAACCTAGTTATGTGTAATTATAACCAGAACCCTAACCTAGTTATGTGTCACAATAACCAGAACCCTAACCTACCCTAACCTAGTTATGTGTCATAATAACCAGAACCCTAACCTAGTTATGTGTCATAATAACCAGAACCCTAACCTACCCTAACCTAGTTATGTGTCATAATAACCAGAACCCTAACCTGCCCTAGCCTAGTTATGTGTCATAATAACCAAAACCCTAACCTACCCTAACCTAGTTATGTGTCATAATAACCAGAACCCTAACCTAGTTATGTGTCATAATAACCAGAACCCTAACCTAGTTATGTTTCATAATAACCAGAACCCTAACCTAGTTATGTGTCATAATAACCAGAACCCTAACCTACCCTAACCTAGTTCTGTGTCATAATAACCAGAACCCTAACCTAGTTATGTGTAATTATAACCAGAGCACTAACCTAGTTATGTGTCATAATAACAAGAACCCTAACCTACCCTAACCTAGTTCTGTGTCATAATAACCAGAACCCTAACCTACCCTAACCTAGTTATGTGTAATAATAACCAGAACACTAACCTAGTTATGTGTAATAATAAACAGAACACTAACCTAGTTATGTGTCATAATAACCAGAACCCTAACCTACCCTAACCTAGTTATGTGTCATAATAACCAGAACCCTATCCTAGTTATGTGTCATAATAACCAGAACCCTAACCTAGTTATGTGTCACAATAACCAGAACCCTAAACTACCCTAACCTAGTTCTGTGTCATAATAACCAGAACCCTAACCTAGTTATGTGTAACAATAACCAGAACCCTAACCTACCCTAACCTAGTTATGTGTCATAATAACCAGTACCCTAACCTACCCTAACCTAATTGTGTCATAATAACCAGAACCCTAACCTAGTTCTGTGTCATAATAACCAGAACCCTATCCTTGTTATGTGTAACAATAACCAGAACCCTAACCTACCCTAACCTAGTTATGTGTCATAATAACCAGAACCCTAACCTACCCTAACCTAATTGTGTCATAATAACCAGAACCCTAACCTAGTTATGTGTCATAATAACCAGAACCCTAACCTAGTTACGTGTAATAATAACCAGAACCCTAACCTACCCTAACCTAGTTATGTGTCATAATAACCAGAACCCTAACCTAGTTATGTGTGATTATAACCAGAACCCTAACCTAGTTATGTGTGATTATAACCAGAACCCTAACCTAGTTATGTGTGATTATAGCCAGAACCCTAACCTAGTTATGTGTCTTAATAACAAGAACCCTATCCTAGTTATGTGTAAAAGTAACCAGAACCCTAACCTACCCTAGCCTAGTTATGTGTCATAATAACCAGAACCCTAACCTACCCTAACCTAGTTATGTGTCATAATATCCAGAACCCTAACCTACCCTAGCCTAGTTATGTGTCATAATAACCAGAACCCTAACCTAGTTATGTGTCATAATAACCAGAACCCTAACAGTCATCCTTAACCACCAAAGGATGTTTGATTCAACCTTGCTTAGGTAAAAAAAAAAAAAAGCATGCAGAACTTTGAAGAAACATTTTGAAGACATTCTGAAAGAGATTGGTGTGTTTTTTTCACTATGTAATCATGGCATTGGGTTGTTTAATGACAGACATGTGTTTCTTTATAATATATCCCTGGGCAGTTTCCCTCCTCTCCAGCAGGACACCTGTATCGTTGTAGTGACTGGGTGTATTGATACACCATCCGAAGTGGAATTAATAACTTCTCAATGCTCAAAGAGATATTCAATGTCTACCAATAGTTGCCCTGCTTTATTGGAAAACCTCCCTGGTCTTTGTGGTTGAACCTGTGTTTGAAATTCACTGCTTGACTGAGGAAACCTTACAGATAATTGTATGTGTAGGGTACAGAGATGAGGTAGTCTTTCAAAAAATCATGTTACACACTATTACCGCACACAGAGAGAGTCCATGCAACTTGTTACGTGACTTGTTGAGCACATTTGAACTCCTGAACTTATTTGAAGGCTTTGTTGTAGGTACTTGGGGACCGTACTGTGGACAGACTTATGTACAGGACACCATTTTAATCAGAGAGACTCTCTCCTCCACTTTCAGAACTCTGAGGCTTTCAAGGTGGGAATGTGCTGGAAGTTCTGGCTAATTTGTTCCAAGATGTCTGCAGTTGTTCTATTTTGAAATGATCTTAGGCGGCATTATTGTCCTAACTATGCAGATGTCACAAACACACTAGTGTTTTTCCAGTATTTCCAGACAAGACGGTTCTCACGGATGAGAGCTGTCAGTGATCTTAAACTGTTTATCAACTCTGCAGTCACATCCACGCATCGTCACCTTGGAAACACACATCAACGTTGTCAACAGAGCATGACGCGGGGGAGGAGAGAACATAATTAAATAAAACAGATTAATACTGATTAGAGATAACACAAACACTAGCACACGCACTCTACACAAATGTACATTGCAATATTGTTGACAACGTGGTATCACACATTTTGTGTTGTGCTTATGTGGAGGTGTGACATTGTTTTATGATATACTGTTCTGTATATTTTTTTTAATGTGTGATGTGTCTTAATGTGTTTGGACCACAGGAAGAGTAGCTGCTGCCTTGGCAGGAACTAATGAGGATATATAATAAACCCCAGGAAGAGTAGCTGCTGCCTTGGCAGGAACTAATGAGGATCCATAATAAACCTCAGGAAGAGTAGCTGCTGCCTTGGCAGGAACTAATGGGGATCCATAATAAACCCCAGGAAGAGTAGCTGCTGCCTTGGCAGGAACTAACGGGGATCCATAATAAACCCCAGGAAGAGTAGCTTCTGCCTTGGCAGGAAGTAATGAGGATCCATAATAAACCCTAGCAAGAGTAGCTGTTGCCTTGGCAGGAACTAATGGGGATCCATAATAAACCCCAGGAAGAGTAGCTGCTGCCTTGACAGGAACTAATGGGGATCCATAATAAACCCCAGGAAGAGTAGCTGCTGCCTTGACAGGAACTAATGGGGATCCATAATAAACCCCAGGAAGAGTAGCTGCTGCCTTGACAGGAACTAATGGGGATCCATAATAAACCCCAGGAAGAGTAGCTGCTGCCTTGGCAGGAACTAATGAGGATCCATAATAAACCCCAGGAAGAGTAGCTGCTGCCTTGAGAGGAACTAATGGGGATCCATAACAAACCCCAGGAAGAGTAGCTGCTGCCTTGGCAGGAACTAATGGGGATCCATAATAAACCCCCTGAAAAGTAGCTGCAGCCTTGGCAGGAACTAATGAGGATCCATAATAAACCCCAGGAAGAGTAGCTGCTTCCTTGGCAGGAACTAATGGGGATCCATAATAAACCCCCTGAAAAGTAGCTGCTGCCTTGGCAGGAACTAATGAGGATCCATAATAAACCCCAGGAAGAGTAGCTGCTGCCTCTGCAGGAACTAATGGGGATCCATAATAAACCCCCTGAAGAGTAGCTGCTGCCTTGGCAGGAACTAATGAGGATCCATAATAAACCCCAGAAAGAGTAGCTGCTGCCTTGACAGGAACTAATGGGGATCCATAATAAACCCCAGGAAGAGTAGCTGCTGCCTTGGCAGGAACTAATGAGGATCCATAATAAACCCCAGAAAGAGTAGCTGCTGCCTTGACAGGAACTAATGGGGATCCATAATAAACCCCAGAAAGAATAGCTGCTGCCTTGACAATAACTAATGGGGATCCATAATAAACCCCAGAAAGAGTAGCTGCTGCCTTGACAGGAACTAATGGGGATCCATAATAAACCCCAGGAAGAGTAGCTGCTGCCTTGACAGGAACTAATGGGGATCCATAATACACCCCAGGAAGAGTAGCTGCTGCCTTGGCAGGAACTAATGGGGATCCATAATAAACCCCAGGAAGAGTAGCTGCTGCCTTGACAGGAACTAATGGGGATCCATAATAAACCCCAGGAAGAGTAGCTGCTGCCTTGGCAGGAACTAATGGGGATCCATAATACACCCCAGGAAGAGTAGCTGCTCCCTTGGCAGGAACTAATGGGGATCTATAATAAACCCCAGGAAGAGTAGCTGCTGTCTTGGCAGGAACTAATGATGATCCATAATAAACCCCAGGAAGAGTAGCTGCTGCCTTGACAGGAACTAATGGGGATCCATAATACACCCCAGGAAGAGTAGCTGCTGCCTAGACAGGAACTAATGGGGATCCATAATACACCCCAGGAAGAGTAGCTGCTGCCTTGGCAGGAACTAATGGGGATCCATAATAAACCCCAGGAAGAGTAGCTGCTGCCTTGGCAGGAACTAATGGGGATCCATAATAAACCCCAGGAAGAGTAGCTTCTGCCTTGGCAGGAACTAATGAGGATCCATAATAAACCCCAGGAAGAGTAGCTTCTGCCTTGACAGGAACTAATGGGGATCCATAATAAACCCCAGGAAGAGTAGCTTCTGCCTTGACAGGAACTAATGGGGATCCATAATAAACCCCAGGAAGAGTAGCTTCTGCCTTGACAGGAACTAATGGGGATCCATAATACACCCCAGGAAGAGTAGCTGCTGCCTTGGCAGGAACTAATGGGGATCCATAATAAACCCCAGGAAGAGTAGCTTCTGCCTTGACAGGAACTAATGGGGATCCATAATACACCCCAGGAAGAGTAGCTTCTGCCTTGACAGGAACTAATGAGGATCCATAATAAAATACCCAAAAACGAAATAAATGGATTTTGAAAAAGCGAGAGAAGAGAGAAAAGAAAGAGAAGAAGTGGTTGGACTTTTTTTTTGTCATGTAACTCCTTTGGGGGTTTTTCCAAGACAACCATCGGTCTAAGGCTCTGCGTCTCAGTGCAAGACACATCACTACAGTCCCTGGTTCAAATCTAGGCGGAAACACATCTGGCTGTGATTGGGAGTCCTATAGGGCAGCAGACAACTGGCCCAGTGTCGCCAGGCTAGGCCGTCGATGTAAATAAGAACGTGTTCTTAACTGACTTGCCTAGTTAAGTAAACGTTAAATGTGAAACAAACATGTACCTCGACAATATTTGAAGATTCCTCTCGAGGGGACCTCGTTTCCCACTTACGATGTAACTTAAGAGTTAACAATGACCGTACCAGATGCATTGTTATTAACAAAACAACTGTGTTTTAGGAGTGTTTCGCAGACAAGCACATGGAGAGAACGTTTCGCTAGGGGCGTCATTAGACTTTGTTGTCGATAAGGCCCACTGATAGGGTGGAAAGAAACAGAAGAGCTGCTCTCGGGTCAGCTTTTTCCATTTGAAATCTTACCTTTAACATTCAAAAAGGTTCCACAATACTGATGAAGGATCAGCTCCTAGAGAGATAGGTGGGACTATGGCTGGAAGAAAAACAGGCTATTGAGGCGGCGTATTGTGCTTACCCAATAATAATTTACAAAATCACAGATTCTGCACACATCAGCACGCATTGAGGAAAACATGTACAGACAGTAGCCTTGTTGCAAAATATAAGTCAATTAAATGAACATTAAATTGATTTAAAAAGGATTGAAATAGCCTATACTGTATAGCCCCATTAGGCATATGTATCATTCAACGCAGTCACCTCATAAATGTGTGAAGTGTATTAAGAGCCATGTTACTAACGAAGGCTCTGGGAAACGAGGCCCAGGTTCTGTGGATAACCACTGCCCCTAGTGGCCAACATGTTAAACTGCAACATTGCACCTGAGATTGATTGGACACCAAATAGACTCTCATTTAGACCCTTGACAATAGCCTCTTTACTCCACTCTCCCCCTCCTCTCACCTTCTTTTTTCTAATTTCTTCCCTCTCTCTCCCATCTTCCTCTCTCTCCTCTTCCCTCTCTCTCCCATCTTCCTCTCTCTCCTCTTCCCTCTCTCTCCTCTTCCCTCTCTCCTCTTCCCCCTCTCCCCTCTTCCCTCTCTCTCCCATCTTCCCTCTCTCTCCTCTTCCCTCTCTCTCCCATCTTCCCTCTCTCTCCCATCTTCTCTCTCTCTCCTCTTCCCTCTCTCTCCTCTTCCCTCTCTCTCCCATCTTCCCTCTCTCTCCCATCTTCCCTCTCTCTCCTCTTCCCTCTCTCTCCTCTTACCTCTCTCTCCCATCTTCCCTCTCTCTCCCATCTTCCCTCTCTCTCCTCTTCCCTCTCTCTCCTCTTCCCTCTCTCTCCCCTCTTCCCTCTCTCTCCTCTTCCCTCTCTCTCCCCTCTTCCCTCGCTCTCCTCCTCCTCACACTTCCTTACTCCACCTCCTCTCCTCTGCTTTCCTCCTCCCCTTCTTTCTCCCCACCTCCTCTCCACCCTCACCTCCCCATACCCCTCTCCTTTCCTGCCCCTCCACGCTCCTCCTCTTCCTACCCCTCTCCTCCCACTATTCCTCCCCCTTCTCTCACCTCTCCTCCCACCCACCCACCTTCCCTGCCCCCTTCTCCCTCCTCCACCCTCCTCCACCCTTCTCCCCTCCCCATCTCCCCTCCCCTCTTCTCTCATATCCCTTTCTAACCCTCTCCCATCTCTCCTCCTCCCCTCTCCCTCTCCCCCTACTCCCATCCCTCTCTCCTCACCCCCCACAGAGAGCAGCTTAGGTCATTACAGTCTGCTGTCAAAACCTGTGACCGCCAAGCGTCGGAAGAGAGGATTAAGGACTGCGAAAACCAGAAGAATGAGAGAAAGAAGGAGTGAGGAGGGAGAGAGAGGGGGAGGGGGAAAAGAGGGGTAAAGCTGACAAAAGGAGCTGGTCTGTAAATATTTTCTCCTTTTCTCCTGCTCGCTGTTCCTTTTTTTCCCTCTCGGCTATCTCTTTTTTCAACGTCTGCCACAATTGACCCTCTGCTCACTGGTTCATGCAGCTACTGGGCTTTAGCGGGTGGGCTGGGGTTGAACTAATGACCCGCTGCTTACTGGTTCATGCAGCTACTGGGCTTTAGCGGGTGGGCCGGGGTTGAACTAATGACCCGCTGCTTACTGGTTCATGCAGCTACTGGGCTTTAGCGGGTGGGCTGGGGTTGAACTAATGACCCGCTGCTTACTGGTTCATGCAGCTACTGGGCTTTAGCGGGTGGGCCGGGGTTGAACTAATGACCCGCTGCTTACTGGTTCATGCAGCTACTGGGCTTTAGCGGGTGGGCCGGGGTTGAACTAATGACCTGCTGCTCACTGGTTCATGCAGCTACTGGGCTTTAGCGGGTGGGCTGGGGTTGAACTAATGACCCGCTGCTTACTGGTTCATGCAGCTACTGGGCTTTAGCGGGTGGGCCGGGGTTGAACTAATGACCCGCTGCTTACTGGTTCATGCAGCTACTGGGCTTTAGCGGGTGGGCCGGGGTTGAACTAATGACCCGCTGCTTACTGGTTCATGCAGCTACTGGGCTTTAGCGGGTGGGCCGGGGTTGAACTAATGACCAGCTGCTCACTGGTTCATGCAGCTACTGGGCTTTAGCGGGTGGGCTGGGGTTGAACTAATGACCCGCTGCTTACTGGTTCATGCAGCTACTGGGCTTTAGCGGGTGGGCTGGGGTTGAACTAATGACCAGCTGCTCACTGGTTCATGCAGCTACTGGGCTTTAGCGGGTGGGCTGGGGTTGAACTAATGACCAGCTGCTCACTGGTTCATGCAGCTACTGGGCTTTAGCGGGTGGGCCGGGGTTGAACTAATAACCCACTTGCTCACTGGTTCATGCAGCTACTGGGCTTTAGCGGGTGGGCCGAGGTTGAACTAATGCGACCGGATGGAAGGAGTGAAAGATAAAACATGGAGGTGGATCAAAGGGACTCTGGACTGGGTGACGTCTGAGGTCATAGGTTTCATCCATCTCAAAGTGGTCTAGGATCAGCTGTCCGTTGTAAAAACAGATCCTAAATCAGCACTACTACTCCGACACTATTTCTACATTTACATTGGCACTTTAGTCATTTAATAGAAACTCTTATCAAGAGCGACTTACAGTCCATTCATCTTAAGATAGCTAGGTGAGACAACCACATTTCAGTCACAGTTTGTGCATTCATCTAAATAATATAGGATCTCTACAGATTGGTGTCCCAGCCGCGGGACGGTTGAGCTAATGTGCGCTAACGCGATTAGCATGAGATTGTAAGTAACAAGGACATTTCCCAGGACATAGACATACCTGATATGGGCAGAAAGGTTAAATTCTTGTTAATCTAACTGCACTGTCCAATTTACAGTAGCTATTACAGTGAAATAATACCATGCTATTGTTTGAGGAGAGTGCACGGTTTTGAACTTGAAAAGTTATTAAAATAAACTAATTAGGCTCATTTGGAGAGTCTTGATACAACATTTTGAACAGAAATGAAATGGTTCATTGTATCAGTCTAAAACTTTAGACCTACACTGCTGCCATCTAGTGGCCAAAATTGTATTTGCACCTGGGCTGGAATAATACATTATGGCCTTTCTCTTGCATTTCAAAATTGATGGAGCAAAAAAAAAAGATATATACATTTTTGTTGTTTTGTATTATCTTTTACCAGATCTAATGTCTTATAGTCTCCTACATTATTTTCACATTTCCACAAACTTCAAAGTATTTCCTTTCAAACGGTATCTAGAATGGTATCAACATCCTTGCTTCAGGTCCTGAGCTACAGGCAGTTAGATTTGGGTATGTCATTTTAGGGGCAGATCTAGATAGATCTAGATCTAGGCAGATAGATGAGACAACCAAATATACCAGTCATAGTTAGAGCACACATCTTAACTTCACTAGGGTAGTGGGCACTATTTTCACCTGTAGATGAAAAGCGTAAAGTAAACTGCCTGCTATTCAGGCCCAGAAGCTAGGATATGCATACAATTAGTAGATTTGGATAGAAAACACTCCAACGTTTCTAACACTGTTAAAATAATGTCTGTGAGTATAACAGAACTGAAATGGCAGGCGAAGACCTGAAGAAAATCCATCCAGGAAGTGCCATTATTTTGAAATGGCTGTTTTTCCAATGAAAGTCTATCCACCATTTAAAGGGGTAAGACCCAGATTCTGTTCCCTATAGCTTCCACTAGTTTTGAACAGTCTTTAGACATAATTTCAGGCTTTTATTCGGAAAAATTAGGGAGAACGATAATTTTGAGTGAGTGGATAGTGGGATGTCCCCAGAGCTGTTTTCTGCGCACAACTCAGAGCACGCCTTTCTTGTTTTTCTTTTTATATTGACAACGCTATCGCCCGGGTTGAAATGTTATCAATTATTTAGGCTAAAAACAACCTGAAGATTGATTATAAACATTGTTTGACATGTTTCTACGAACTTTACTGGTACTATTTGGAATTTTCGTCTGCCTGTTGTGACCGCATTTGAGCCATTGGATTACTGAACAAAACATGCCAACAAAATTGAGGTTTTTGCATATAAAGAGGGACTTTATCGAACAAAACGAACATTTATTGTGTAAATGGGAATCTTGTGAGTGCAACCATATGAAGATCATTAAAGGTAAGTGATTCATTTTATTGATATTTCTGACTTTCATGACTAATCTACTTGGCTGGTATGTAATCTTTTGTGTACTGAGCGCTATCCCCAGATAATCACATGGTTTGCTGTCGCCATAAAGGCCGTAAAGCCTTTTTTAAATCTGACACGGAGGCTGGATTAACAACAAGTTATTAAGCTTAATTTGGATGAATTACACTTGTGATTTCATTAAAGTTAAATATTTATAGTAATTTAATTTGAATTTGGCGCTCTGCAATTTCACTGGATGTTGGCCAGGTGGGCCAGTCATAGTAAACACATGTTTAACCTCAGTAAAGGGTTAGGGCTGTCAACCAAGAATGTGATAGTAAGTAAAGACTAACGCAAGTGTTAGAAAGATAACTGTCTTCCCTCCTGCCCTGAGAGCACCGGAATCAGAACCCTCCTCCCAGGAAGCAGAACCCTCCTCCCTGGTAGCAGAACCCTCCTCACTGGTACCAGAACCATCCTCACTGGTAGCAGAACCCTCCTCACTGGCAGCTGAACCCTCCTCACTGGCAGCTGAACCCTCCTCACTGGCAGCTGAACCCTCCTCACTGGCCGCAGGCACCATCTCAGGTTGATCATCCTCAGCCAATGCTGCATGGAGGAAGACAGGGCACAGTACTCTGCATATTTAACAACTCCTTTTAAGTAAGCTAATAGGCTAATAATTATAATAATAATAATAATAATAATAACAATAATTATAATTATAATAATAATAATAATAATAATAACAATAACAATAATAATAATAATAATAATAATGATAATAATAATAACAATAGTAACATTAATAATATAATAATTAGTTGGCTGATATGCTAATATGTTTGATTACAGCTTTTGTATTTATAACTGAATCACAATTTCATTTTTTCGGGGACATGTGACACAAAGCAGAGAAATACATGGGTGAATTCAATAGTTAGACGATAATAGACATTGGAAATGTTTAGCGAGAGGTTCAACGTTGTGTGTGTGTGTGTGTGTGTGTGTGTGTGTGTGTGTGTGTGTGTGTGTGTGTGTGTGTGACTGGGAGTCAGGGGGATTTTACTTGGCTCATGACGCACTAGCGACTCCTTGTGGCGGGCAGGGCGCCTGCAGGTTGACCTTGGTCGCAGGCTGAACGGTGTCTCCTCAGACACATTGGTGCGGCTGGCTTCCGGGTTTAGAGGGTGTTAAGGAGCACGGTTTGGCGGGTCATGTTTTGGAGGACTCGTGACTCGACCTTTACCTCTCCCGATTCCGTTGGGGAGTTGCAGCGACGGGACAAGATTGGATATGATGAGGTTGGGGAGAAAAAGTTATTTAACTAGGCAAGTTGGTTAAGAACAAATTCTTATTTTCAATGACGGCCTAGGAACAGTCAAAACCTTAGGGGTAGAACAACAGATTTGTACCTTGTCAGCTCGGGGGTTTGAACTTGGAACCTTCTGGTTACTAGTCCAACACTCTAACCACTAGCCTGAAATATAATAGCAGTCTGGGGACAGACTACATCACAAGATCACACTCCTTCCTCTTCCTACGATTACAATCCTCTCCCCTACTTCCTGTTTCATCTTGCAAAAAAAAAAATCAACAAAAACAGTCATTTCTTTCCTCTTATCTCTTTGTGAATTATCTCATCTCTTTGTACGTCAATGGTACATTCTTAGAAAAAAGGGTTCCCAAAGGGTTCTTTCAGCTGTCCCCATAGAGAACCCTTTTTTGGTATCCAGGTAGAACTCTTTTTTGTTCAATGTAGAACCCTCTGTGGAAAAGGTTCTACATGGAACCCAAAAGAGTTCTACCTGGAACCCAAAGGGTTCTAAACCAGAACAAAAAAAAAGGGTTCTTCAAAAGGTTCTCCTATGGGGACAGAACCCGTTTAGGTTCTAGAGAGCACCTTTTTTTTTCTAAGAGTGTAGTATTTCATACTTTAATTGACGTGCTCCAGATATTAAGTCTTCTCTAGCACGTCCGACAGCAATAAGGAGAGAAACAGCTCCATTACACACACACACACACACACACACACACACACACACGCCATTACCCTTCTCCATTAATTGGAAATGAGGGTGAAATGGTTCAGTAACAACTGGCTCCTGCTCTGACGCCAACCCAATGGTTCCCTGCATGCTGCTCCGTTAGGACCCACTGTCCCGTAGAGGAGGGTCTGTCTGGGTCGTGTTATATTTACCATCAGTGGGCCCTCCCTCGCTCGCTCCCTGCCTGGTTCTCTAATGTTTGATTCTCTGTGTCCCTGGTTCTGTAATGTTTGATTCTCTGTGTCCCTGGTTCTGTAATGTTTGATTCTCTGTGTCCCTGGTTCTGTAATGTTTGATTTTCTGTATCCCTGGTTCTGTGATGTGTGATTCTCTGTGTCCCTGGTTCTGTAATGTTTGGTGTTTGATTCTCTGTGTCCCTGGTTCTGTAATGTTTGATTCTCTGTGTCCTTGGTTCTGAAATGTTTGATTCTCTGTGTCCCTGGTTCTGTAATGTTTGATTCTCTGTGTCCCTGGTTCTGTAATGTTTGATTCTCTGTGTCCCTGGTTCTGTAATGTTTGATTCTCTGTGTCCCTGGTTCTGTAATGTTTGGTGTTTGATTCTCTGTGTCCCTGGTTCTGTAATGTTTGATTCTCTGTGTCCTTGGTTCTGTAATGTTAGATTCTCTGTGTCCCTGGTTCTGTAATGTTTGGTGTTTGATTCTCTGTGTCCCTGGTTCTGTAATGTTTGATTCTCTGTGTCCCTGGTTCTGTAATGTTTGATTCTCTGTGTCCCTGGTTCTGTAATATTTGAGCCGTTATTACCCTGTTTGTGTTCAAACATCCGAGCAGGTTTGTCTGCGTCCCTGTCTGTCTGTCTGTCTGTCTGTCTGTCTGTCTGTCTGTCTGTCTGTCTCCCTGCCTGTCTGTCTGCATGTATGTCTGTCTCTCTGTCTTAATAGCAGCAATGGGAAATGTGAATGATTAATTGTATCATATTTAATGGTCATGTTTGTTGGGGTTGAACATTTCACAGTGAACTTCCGAATACTTTTTAAACCTCAGATACATTAAGTTCTCCTGCAACAGGCTGATTAAATTAAGATCCTACATCTGTACACAAATTTGTTATCTACAACCTAAAGGGGGTCCCATAGAAGAACCCTTTGGTTCCAGATAGAACCCTTTGGTTCTAAGTATAACCGTATTGAGCTCGATGTAGAACTCTTTCCACAGAGGGTTCTACCTGGAACCAAAAACGGTTCTACTTGGAGCCAGAAAGCGCTCTACTTGGAGCCAGAAAGCGTTCTCCTATGGAGACAGTGGAGGAAACCTTTGGGAGTGTAGTGTGAAGAGGAACAGCGGGATTGGTATTCGATCATGCCTCAACTGCACAACTAACCTCCATCTCGACAGTGCAAGAATCTGAAGCCTGGAGCTTCTCTTGGCTGGCTGGAGGCCTGATGTGGCTATGGAGCGTGACTCTACAGATGTAACAGAGACAGAACAGCTGACATGGAGCGTGACTCTACAGATGAGACAGACACAGAACAGCTGACATGGAGCGTGACTCTACAGATGTGACAGAGACAGAACAGCTGACATGGATCGTGACTCTACAGATGTGACAGAGACAGAACAGCTGACTTGGAGCGTGACTCTACAGATGTGACAGAGACAGAACAGCTGACATGGAGCGTGACTCTACAGATGTGATGTGACAGAGACAGAACAGCTGACATGGAGCGTGACTCTACAGATGTGATGTGACAGAGACAGAACAGCTGACATGGAGCGTGACTCTACAGATGTGACAGAGACAGAACAGCTGACATGGAGAGTGACTACAGATGTGACAGAGACAGAACAGCTGACATGGTGCGTGACTCTACAGATGTGATGTGACAGAGACAGAA
>NC_092162.1:5192363-5227363 GCF_045791955.1 Oncorhynchus clarkii lewisi | reverse complement strand
TCTGTTCCATTTGGTGTCAGTGTTCTCTAACGGAATCCTCTGTTCCATTTGGTGTCAGTGTTCTCTAACGGAATCCTCTATTCCATTTGGTGTCAGTGTTCTCTAACTGAATCCTCTGTTCCATTTGGTGTCAGTGTCCTCTAACTAAATCCTCTGTTCCATTTGGTGTCAGTGTTCTCTAACTAAATCCTCTGTTGCATTTGGTGTCAGTGTTCTCTAACGGAATCCTCTGTTCCATTTGGTGTCAGTGTTCTCTAACGGAATCCTCTATTCCATTTGGTGTCAGTGTTCTCTAACTAAATCCTCTGTTCCATTTGGTGTCAGTGTTCTCTAACTGAATCCTCTGTTACTTTGTTGTCAATTGACTCTTTGTCGTAGACTGCCATTAAACTCTTGGCATTGTAAACACTAAATGGCATGTGTTCTCATGTTTTAATACTCTGAGTGAGATATCTCTGCAGTTTGGTTCTCAGGTTGATATATTCTGAGTGAGATATCTCTGCAGTTTGGTTATATTCTGAGTGAGATATCTCCGCAGTTTGGTTCCCAGGTTGTTATATTCTGAGTGAGATATCTCTGCAGTTTGGTTATATTCTGAGTGAGATATCTCCGCAGTTTGGTTCCCAGGTTGTTATATTCTGATTGAGATATCTCTGCAGTTTGGTTATATTCTGAGGTGAGATATCTCTGCAGTTTGGTTCCCAGGTTGTTATTTTCTGAGGTGAGATATCTCTGCAGTTTGGTTCCCAGGATGTTATATTCTGAGGTGAGATATCTCTGCAGTTTGGTTCCCAGGTTGTTATATTCTGAGTGAGATATCTCCGCAGTTTGGTTCCCAGGTTGTTATATTCTGAGGTGAGATATCTCTGCAGTTTGGTTCCCAGGATGTTATATTCTGAGGTGAGATATCTCTGCAGTTTGGTTCCCAGGATGTTATATTCTGAGGTGAGATATCTCTGCAGTTTGGTTCCCAGGATGTTATATTCTGAGGTGAGATATCTCTGCATTTGGAGTTTGGCTAAATCTGTATGACTTTGATGTAAATCACATTGTTTGAAAATACAAATATGCGTTATCATCTCACTTGTTGCTTTGCAAAAACGTTTTAGATTTCTTCATGCCTTTGATATTGTTACATTGTAGGTAAAAACATTGAATCTAAATCAAATATTGTACATGTTTTCCCTGACTTGCAAAAACTTTGATCAAAATGTCTTAATTCTTCTCTTTAATCTGTAAATCTCTCTGCTCCTGTCTTTGTCTGGCTCCACAACTCTGGGACAGCTCCAACACGCCTCACAGATTGTGAACCATTAGACTCATTTCAAAAAGTCTCAGGCAGGACAGCACACTGATTACAACCTCCCACCCGTGCTCTCCCCCTTACACACCCTCCATCTGCAATCTCTCTCTCCATCTGGTTCTCTCTCTCTCATCCCCACAGCCCTGGGTCTGTAAATAGAGAGCGAGAGAGAGAGCGAGAGAGAGAGAGAGCGAGGTCCGGAGGTAGATCACTTTAATTCTGCTTCAGGGATCTTTTTCAAAAAAGGACTCAAAGACCTCAGAACCGCTGACCGGTAGTTGAACCCGACAAGGGCCGATCAGTAACACACACACACACACACACACAATGCTAGCCAGTCCGTCGCTAGTAAACACGACCATATTCTCTCATACTGTCTCCACTCCTCTCCTCTCTCCATCGCTGCTCCTTTGTTCCTCCCTCCATTTGGGAGTCGTCTGTTTGTGTGTGTGCTCTGTGTTTGCTTGTTTGGATAACAGTGGGGAACAACCACTCTGGGGTCATTGATATTATTAGGCTTTCCTCTGTGAGAAAGAGGTGATTCTATTGATGATTTTAAAAGTAAGGAACTTCAGCCAGATGAGTATCTCGTTAAGTTGTTGTTTGTGATTGTTTCTTATTTTCAGAGGAGATGACCTAAATTAAGGGGGGAGGAGTCACTGTGTTCATGTGGGAGGAGTCAGTTGGCATCTCTCTGAGATGTCATTATGAGAAGGCGGAGTTGAGTTGAGGGTTCTAATTTTTAATTTTATGGTTTTAGGCGAGCTAGTTCAGCATTTCATTGGGCTCCTGAGTGGCGTAGTGGTCTAAGGCACTGTCTTTCAGTGCAAAAGGTGACACTGTAGTCTCTGGTTCGAATCCAGGCTGTATCATATCTGATTGTGGTTGGGTGTCCCATAGGGTGGCGCGCAATTGGCCAGGGGTAGGCCCTCATTGTAAATAATAATTTGTTCTTAACCGACTTGCCTAGTTGAATACTTTTAATAAAAATTATGCAAAATTGTAAGCCGTCTTGGGTCCCGAGGAGAGAGAACCACTGACTTAGATCCTCACCATCTATTCCACAGCCTAGCTGGGAAACACACGCTTCTCTCTCTCATACACACAACAAAACTGCTTCTAAATGGTACCAGATAGGGGAGATCTCTGGGCTGTAACCATAGCAGAACACCTTTTTGGTACTATATAGAACCTTTGTTGAAGGTTCTATAAAGAACCATCCTTATGAGGTTCTAAATTGATTATCTAAATGATGGTGCAATAAAGAACAATTTTCTAAGGTTCTATAAAATAACCATTAAAAAAGGTTCTATATAGCAACAAACAAAGGGTTCTGCTATGGTTACAACCCTTTTTGGGGATATATAGAACCCTTTTTTTATGGTTCTTTAGAGAACCTTTACGGAGAATGGTTCTGTAAAGAACCTTTCTCAATCTGATATCGTTGTAGATCATTTTGAGGAACAATACAGTTTCTTTTTTTTTTATTCTGGTCAGCCATATTGTCAAAATGTCATAGGTGTCATTATTAATTGACAAGTTGAATCTAGTGAGCTACCTCTGGAACAGAATTGAGAACCACCGACTTGATTTAGACCAAAATTATCAATTGATACAAGACACTGGGACTGGCCATAATCTTGTATAACATAACACAACTATTTAGATACACAGGAGTGACACTCTCTTTGCTCACAGCAAAAAAATGCCGTGAACAAATCACACCCCAAAATATTTCTAAATAAACATTTGTACACTGAATAAACATGTAAAACACATGTAAAGATGTCCATTGAAATAAAAGATCACAGACATTTTTCATATGCAACAAAAAAAAGTGCAAAAAAAATGTTGTGCACAAATTTCAAGTCAGCAGTTCTCCTTTGCCACGATAATCCATCCACCTGACAGGTGTGACATTTCAAGAAGCTGATTAAACAGCATGATCATTACACAGGTGCACCTTGTGCTGGGGACAATAAAATGGTCACTCTAAAATGTGCAGTTTTTTGTCACACAACACAATGCAACAGATGTATCATGTTTTGAGGGGGCGTGCGATTGGCATGCTAACTGCGGGAATGTCCACTAGAGCTGTTGCCAGATAATTTAATGTTCATTTCTCTACCATAAGCCTCCTCCAACGTTATTTTGGAGAATTTGGCAGTACGTCCAACCACAGACCACGCGTAACCAAGCCAGCCCAGGACCTCCACATTCGGCTTCTTCACATGCGGGATCATCTGAGGATCAGCCACCCGAACAACTGTTAGATATCGTCTGAGGGAAGCTCATCTGGGTGCTCGTCGTCCTCACCAGGGCCTTGACCTGACTGCAGTTTGGTGTTGTAACTGCCTTCAGTGGACGAATGCTCACCTTCAATGGCCACCGGCTGGCTGGAGAAGTGAACTCTTCACGGATGAATCCCAGTTAGTTACCAGGCAGATGGCGTCGTGTGGGCGAGCAGTTTGCTGATGTCAACGTTGGGAACGGAGTGCCCCATGGTGGCGGTGGGGGTTGTAGTATAGACCACTTTCTGTGTTTGCAAACATTGCCGCAAGAGGGGAAACTCTATTTACATGTTGCTTATGAGTGCATTTCATACTACTTTTTCGATTATAACTCGATTTTAAGGCTCGTATAAATGTCCTGTTTAATATAATGTTTGTGTCATCATCACAAATCAACAGCTATTACACTTTTTTAAAAAGCACTTTAATTTCAACCAGTAAAATGGCTCTTTTGGCTAACTTTTGCTACAGCCAATACCAATGAGTGTTAGCATTCTAGCTAACGACTGCTGAATCCAAAAAGGGTTATTTTGCAACGATCACAACCAAGCAAGAATCAAAATATAATTGTACGAGAACCCCCCAAAAAAAGTTTTTGGGGGTTTAGAAGTAATTAAAACATAAATAATTAAACATTTCACTGTTGTATTCGGTGCAAATGACAAATAGAATGTAATATCTATGCTATGTTGAATGGATGCAGATGGCGATGGCTTTCTTACCGCAGCCAAGAGTTGCGCGGCATCTGTGCTTGTGTGCTAGAAAAGGGTCTACGGACAACGAACACAATTGCATTTTATCGATGGCAATTTGAATGCACAGAGATACCGTGACGAGATCCCGAGGCCCATTGTCGTGCCATTCATCCGCCGCCATCACCTCATGTTTCAGCAGGACAATGTACAGCCCCGCCAGGGCGATCATGAGTCATGACAGCGGTAAAAATTCCATGTGACCGTTGAGGAATCTCCTCTTATGCTTTGGTAGTATCCAACTTGCTACCGACCATCAGGTCCTAATGGCCTGGTACTCTGGACATCCAAGTTGCTACCGACCATCAGGTCCTAATGGCCTGGTACTCTGGACATCCAACTTGCTACCGACCATCAGGTCCTAATGGCCTGGTACTCTGGACATCCAACTTGCTACCGACCATCAGGTCCTAATGGCCTGGTACTCTGGACATCCAACTTGCTACCGACCATCAGGTCCTAATGGCCTGGTACTCTGGACATCCAACTTGCTCCCGACCATCAGGTCCTAATGGCCTGGTACTCTGGACATCCAACTTGATCCCGACCATCAGGTCCTAATGGCCTGGTACTCAGGACATCCAACTTGCTCCCGACCATCAGGTCCTAATGGCCTGGTACTCTGGACATCCAACTTGCTACCGACCATCAGGTCCTAATGGCCTGGTACTCTGGACATCCAACTTGCTACCGACCATCAGGTCCTAATGGCCTGGTACTCTGGACATCCAACTTGCTACCGACCATCAGGTCCTAATGGCCTGGTACTCTGGACATCCAACTTGCTACCGACCATCAGGTCCTAATGGCCTGGTACTCTGGACATCCAACTTGCTACCGACCATCAGGTCCTAATGGCCTGGTACTCTGGACATCCAACTTGCTACCGACCATCAGGTCCTAATGGCCTGGTACTCTGGACATCCAACTTGCTACCGATCATCAGGTCCTAATGGCCTGGTACTCTGGACATCCAACTTGCTACCGACCATCAGGTCCTAATGGCCTGGTACTCAGGACATCCAACTTGCAACCGACCATCAGGTCCTAATGGCCTGGTACTCTGGACATCCAACTTGCTACCGACCATCAGGTCCTAATGGCCTGTTACTCTGGACATCCAACTTGCTACCGACCATCAGGTCCTAATGGTCTGGTACTCAGGGCTCTATTGTCCCTCCATCAGGTCCTAATGGCCTGGTACTCAGGGCTCTATTGTCCCTCCATCAGGTCCTAATGGCCTGGTACTCAGGGCTCTATTGTCCCTCCATCAGGTCCTAATGGCCTGGTACTCAGGGCTATATTGTCTCTCCATCAGGTCCTAATGGCCTGGTACTCAGGGCTATATTGTCTCTCCATCAGGTCCTAATGGCCTGGTACTCAGGGCTCTATTGTCCCTCCATCAGGTCCTAATGGCCTGGTACTCAGGGCTCTATTGTCCCTCCATCAGGTCCTAATGGTCTGGTACTCAGGGCTCTTTTGTCCCTCCATCGGGTCCAATTGGCCTGGTACTCAGGGCTCTATTGTCCCTCTAACCACTCTGTTATCAATGCAATCAAAAAATCCCATCAAACACTTCTCATCAAAACAGTATTGTGCTTTTTAAAGCTAACCTCACTGTGATGATCAATTTGAAGAAAGAAGTTCACCAGCAGGTTGAAACTGTGTAAACCTTGATGAAGACATCTGAGCTCCTCCTGGGCTGCTGTCCTCTAAGTGTTCTACTCCGCTAGCCAGCACCTAAACAGGTGTGCATTTCTTGCGGCCTCCATATTGAAACTCTGGCTGTTGTTTCAAAAGCCTAACAAAAGGAAACGGACAACGCTTTCCAAGGTGATGATTCATTCTAAACACCCATATGCATATTAGAGTCCAAGCCAATAATTAAAATTATGATTGGGCCTTATACAATACACAAAGTTATCAAATCAAACTTTATTGGTCACATACAGATGGTTAGCAGATGTTAATGAGAGTGTAGCGAACTTTATTGGTCACATACAGATGGTTAACAGATGTTAATGAGAGTGTAGCGAACTTTATTGGTCACATACAGATGGTTAGCAGATGTTAATGAGAGTGTTGCAAACTTTATTGGTCACATACATGGTTAGCAGATGTTAATGAGAGTGTAGCGAACTTTATTGGTCACATACAGATGGTTAGCAGATGTTAATGAGAGTGTAGCGAACTTTATTGGTCACATACAGATGGTTAGCAGATGTTAATGAGAGTGTTGCGAAATGCTAGTGCTTCTAGTTCCGACCGTGCAGTAATATCTAACAAGTAATCTAACCTAACAATTTCACAACAACTACTTTATACACACAAGTGTAAATGAATGATTAAGAATATGTGCCTATAAATATCGAAGAGTGATGGCGGAACGACATAAGCAAGATGCAGTAGATGGTATAGAGTATATAGTATATACATTTGAGATGTGCTGGGTTGCTAGATAGAATCCCTGAGCCGACAAGGTAAAACATCTGTTGTTCTGCCCCTGAACAAGGCAGTTAACCCACGGTTCCTAGGCCACCATTGAAAATAAGAATTTGCTCTTAACTGGCATGCCTAGTTAAAAAATGTAGGGTATGTAAACATTATATAAAGTGGCATTGTTTAAAGTGACTAGTGATACATTTATTACATCCAATTTTTTATTTTTAAAGTGGCTAGAGATTTGAGTCAGTATGTTGGCAGCAGTTAGTAATGGCTGTTTAACAGTCTGATGGCCTTGAGATAGAAGCTGTTTTTCAGTCTCTCGTCCCAGCTTTGATGCACCTGTACTGACCTCACCTTCTGGATGATAGCAAGGTGAACAGGCAGTGGCTCAGGTGGTTGTTGTCCTTGATGATCTGTTTGGCTTTCTGTGACGTCGGGTGGTGTAGGTAACCTGGAGGGCAGGTAGTTTGCCCCCGGTGATGCGTTGTGCAGACCTCACTACCCTCTGGACATTCTTACGGTTGTGGGCGGAGCAGTTGCCGTACCAGGCGGTGATACAGCCCGACAGGATGCTCTCAATTGTGCATCTGTAGAAGTTTGTGAGTGCTTTTGGTGACAAGCCAAATTTCTTCAGCCTCCTGAGGTTGAAGAGGCGCTGCTGCGCCTTCTTCACGATGCTGTCTGTGTGGGTGGACCATTTCAGTTTGTCCGTGATGTGTACGCCGAGAAACTTAAAACTTTCGGTGCGATAGTCATTTAGTTCAGTTACCTTAGCTTTCTTGGGAACAGGAACAATGGTGGCCCTCTTGAAGCATGTGGGAACAGCCGACTGGGATAGGGATTGATTGAATATGTCCGTAAACACACCAGCCTGCTGGGCTGCGCATGTTCTGAGGACAAGGCTAGGGATGCCGTCTCGGCCCGGCAGCCTTGCGAGGGTTAACATCTTTAAATGTTTGTTTCGCGTTGGCCGTGGTGAAGGAGAGCCCACAGGTTTTGGTAGAGGGCCGTGTCAATGGCACTGTATTGTCCTCAAAGCGAGCAAAGAAGTTGCTTAATTTGTCTGGGAGCAAGACGTCGGTGTCCGCAACGTGGCTGGTTTTCTTTTTGCAATCTGTGATCCACTATAGACCACATACCTCTCGCGTCTGAGCCGTTGAATTGTGACTCTACTTTGTCTCTATAGTGACGCTTAGGGAAGGTTTTAATAGTCACTGTGGGTACAACTTCACCGATGCACTTGCAAATAAACTCGCTCACCGAATCAGCGAATACGTAAATGGTGTTGTCCGAGGCTATCCGGAACATATCCCAGTCCATGTGATCGAAGCAATCTTTAAGCATGGAATCCGATTGGTTGTACCAGCATTGAGCAGACCTGAGCAGTTTCTGTCTATAGGCTGGGATCAACAAAATGTAGTCGTGGTCAGATTTGCAGAAAGGAGTGCGAGGGAGGGCTTTGAATGCTTTGCAGAAGTTAGAGTAGCAATGATCCAGAATGCGGCCAGCCCTGGTCGCGCATTCGATATGAATGGCAAAACTATTTATTTAAGATGTATTGGTTGCATACAGGGCATTCGGAAAGTATTCAGACCCCATGACTTTTTCCACATTTTGTTACGTTACAACCTTATTCTAAAATGGATTACATAATTTTTTTCTCATCAACTTCCACACAATATACCTTAATGACAAAGTGAATACAGGTTTTTATACATTTTTGAAAATTAAAATGGCTTGGTTTTTGCTCTGACATGCACGGTCAACTGTGGGACCATATATAGACAGGTGTGTGCCTTTCCAAATCATGTCCAATCAATTTGAATTTACCACAGGTGGACTGCAGTCAAGTTGTAGAAACATCTCAAGGATGATCGATGGAAACAGGAGGCACCTGAGCTCAATTTCGAGTCTCATAGCAAAAGGGTCTGAATACTTATGTCAATAAGGTGTTTAATCATGCTAATGTATTTCTGTGTTTCTTTTTTAATACATTTGCAAAAACAATTCTAAAAACCGTTTTTCACTTTGTCATTATGGGGTAATGTGTGTAGATTGATAAGGATTTTTTTTTGCCTAATAATCCATTTTAGAATGAGGCTGTAACATAACACAACGTGGAAAAATTCAAGCACTGTGTCATGCCCTGACCTTACAGATCCTTATTTATTCTCTATGTTTGGTTAAGTGCCTCGGGTGGGAGAATCTATGTTTTCTATTTCTTTGTTGTTTTTGCCTAGTGTGGTTCCCAATCAGAGGCAGCTGTGTATTCTAGTCTCTGATTGGAGATCATATATAAGTTGTCATTTTCCGTTTGGGTTTTCCGTTTGGGGTGTTGTTTTTCTGTTTATTATCTGTGCCTGACGGAGCTGTTCGCTTTCGTTTTTGTATTCGTTATTTTTGTTTGAGTGATTCTTGACAATAAAGATCATGAACACTTTCCACGCTGCGCTTTGGTCCACTCTTCCTTACGACGATGAGCGTTACACACTGTATGTTCTTTAAAGTGTTCTATCTATTAGTGTTGATGTTTTCAACTATCTGTACTGATGTTTTCAACTATCTGTACTGATGTTTTCAACTATCTGTACTGATGTTTTCAACTATCTGTACTGATGTTTTCAACTATCTCTACTGATGTTTTCAACTATCTCTACTGATGTTTTCAACTATCTGTACTGATGTTTTCAACTATCTCTACTGATGTTTTCAACTATCTGTACTGATGTTTTCAACTATCTGTACTGATGTTTTCAACTATCTTTACTGATGTTTTCAACTATCTGTACTGATGTTTTCAACTATCTGTACTGATGTTTTCAACTATCTGTACTGATGTTTTCAACTATCTCTACTGATGTTTTCAACTATCTGTACTGATGTTTTCAACTATCTGTACTGATGTTTTCAACTATCTGTACTGATGTTTTCAACTATCTCTACTGATGTTTTCAACTATCTGTACTGATGTTTTCAACTATCTGTACTGATGTTTTCAACTATCTCTACTGATGTTTTCAACTATCTCTACTGATGTTTTCAACTATCTCTACTGATGTTTTCAACCTAGAACACTTTCATGTCTCCTGTCATTTCTCCTCCTGTCAGTTCTTCTACTGTTATTTCTCCTTCTGTCATTTCTCCTCCTGTCAGTTCTTCTACTGTTATTTCTCCTCCTGTCAGTTCTTCTGTTATTTCTCCTTCTGTCATTTCTCCTCCTGTCAGTTCTTCTTCTGTTATTTCTCCTTCTGTCATTTCTCCTCCTGTCAGTTCTTCTTCTGTTATTTCTCCTTCTGTCATTTCCCCTCCAGTCAGTTCTTCTTCTGTTATTTCTCCTTCTGTCATTTCTCCTCCTGTCAGTTCTTCTGTTATTTCTCCTTCTGTCATTCTGTCATTTCTCCTCCAGTCAGTTCTTCTTCTGTTATTTCTCCTTCTGTCATTTCTCCTCCTGTCAGTTCTTCTTCTGTTATTTCTCCTTCTGTCATTTCTCCTCCAGTCAGTTCTTCTTCTGTTATTTCTCCTTCTGTCATTTCTCCTCCTGTCAGTTCTTCTGTTATTTCTCCTTCTGTCATTCTGTCATTTCTCCTCCAGTCAGTTCTTCTTCTGTTATTTCTCCTTCTGTCATTTCTCCTCCTGTCAGTTCTTCTTCTGTTATTTCTCCTTCTGTCATTTCTCCTCCTGTCAGTTCTTCTTCTGTTATTTCTCCTTCTGTCATTCTGCCATTTCTCCTCCAGTCAGTTCTTCTTCTGTTATTTCTCCTTCTGTCATTTCTCCTCCTGTCAGTTCTTCTGTTATTTCTCCTTCTGTCAGTTTTTCTGTTATTTCTCCTTCTGTCATTCTGTTTTTTCTCCTTCTGTCAGTTCTTCTTCTGTCGTTTCTCTCAAGCTTTTCTTCTTTATCTGTCTTTCCACCTCTCCAGTCTACTGCATCTCCTCCACACCACACTCTGCCGTTATTTACCTCTACCCCTGGCGGGTCTCTAATCTGACATGCAGGTGTGAGGGTGTGAACGGGCTGCCCTGGAGCAGGATAGACACTGACCCCAAACTGTGACACACATACACACACACACACACACTGTGGAAAGGGCTGCCCCTAGGCAGGATAGAGACTGACCCCAAACTGTGAGACTCTGGGGCCTGTTCCTCTATAGGCCTGCGTGTGTGTCTGTGTCTGTGTGAGTGCGTGCGTGCAGTTTGGGCCACTGCTCAGCCGCTCCCATCCACAGACAGCTTCCCACTCTGCCCCTGGCTGGCCCCGAATCAGAACCCATCAGCTCTGCTTGCAAGGCTTTCTTTAACCTTACTTAGGATGTTAAGTGAGGGGTGGAGGGAGGGGTGTGGTGGTGTAGTGAAGGGGTTCTTTAGGCTGATTAGGTGAAGGGGGTGGTGGTGGTGGTGTAGTGAAGGGGGTGGTGGTGGTGTAGTGAAGGGGTGCTTTAGGCTGATTAGGTGAAGGGGGTGGTGGTGGTGGTGTAGTGAAGGGGGTGGTGGTGGTGTAGTGAAGGGGTGCTTTAGGCTGATTAGGTGAAGGGGGTGGTGGTGGTGTAGTGAAGGGGTGCTTTAGGCTGATTAGGTGAAGGGGGTGGTGGTGGTGGTGTAGTGAAGGGGGTGGTGGTGGTGTAGTGAAGGGGTTCTTTAGGCTGATTAGGTGAAGGGGGTGGTGGTGGTGTAGTGAAGGGGGTGGTGGTGGTGTAGTGAAGGGGGTGGTGGTGGTGTAGTGAAGGGGGTGGTGGTGGTGTAGTGAAGGGGGTGGTGGTGGTGTAGTGAAGGGGTTCTTTAGGCTGATTAGGTGAAGGGGGTGGTGGTGGTGTAGTGAAGGGGGTGGTGGTGGTGTAGTGAAGGGGTTCTTTAGGCTGATTAGGTGAAGGGGGTGGTGGTGGTGTAGTGAAGGGGGTGGTGGTGGTGTAGTGAAGGGGGTGGTGGTGGTGTAGTGAAGGGGGTGGTGGTGGTGTAGTGAAGGGGGTGGTGGTGGTGTAGTGAAGGGGGTGGTGGTGGTGTAGTGAAAGGGTTCTTTAGGCTGATTAGGTGAAGGGGGTGGTGGTGGTGTAGTGAAGGGGGTGGTGGTGGTGTAGTGAAGGGGGTGGTGGTGGTGTAGTGAAAAGGTGCTTTAGGCTGATTAGGTGAAGGGGGTGGTGGTGGTGGTGGTGGTGTAGTGAAGAGGTGCTTTAGGCTGATTAGGTGAAGGGGGTGGTGGTGGTGTAGTGAAGGGGTTCTTTAGGCTGATTAGGTGAAGGGGGTGGTGGTGGTGTAGTGAAGGGGGTGGTGGTGGTGTAGTGAAGGGCTTCTTTAGGCTGATTAGGTGAAGGGGGTGGTGGTGGTGTAGTGAAGGGGGTGGTGGTGGTGTAGTGAAGGGGGTGGTGGTGGTGTAGTGAAGGGGGTGGTGGTGGTGTAGTGAAGGGGGTGGTGGTGGTGTAGTGAAGGGGGTGGTGGTGGTGTAGTGAAGGGGGTGGTGGTGGTGTAGTGAAGGGGTTCTTTAGGCTGATTAGGTGAAGGGGGTGGTGGTGGTGTAGTGAAGGGGGTGGTGGTGGTGTAGTGAAAAGGTGCTTTAGGCTGATTAGGTGAAGGGGGTGGTGGTGGTGGTGGTGGTGTAGTGAAGAGGTGCTTTAGGCTGATTAGGTGAAGGGGTGGTGGTGGTGTAGTGAAGAGGTGCTTTAGGCTGATTAGGTGAAGGGGGTGGTGGTGGTGGTGTAGTGAATGGGTTCTTTAGGCTGATTAGGTGAAGGTGGTGGTGGTGGTGGTGGTGGTGTAGTGAAGAGGTGCTTTAGGCTGATTAGGTGAAGGGGGTGGTGGTGGTGTAGTGAAGAGGTGCTTTATGATTAGGTGAAGGGGGTGGTGGTGGTGGTGTAGTGAAGGGGTTCTTTAGGCTGATTAGGTGAAGGGGGTGGTGGTGGTGTTGTAGTGAAGAGGTGCTTTATGATTAGGTGAAGGGGGTGGTGGTGGTGGTGTAGTGAAGGGGTTCTTTAGGCTGATTAGGTGAAGGGGGTGGTGGTGGTGGTGTAGTGAAGGGGGTGGTGATGCTTGATGAAGGGTTTCCAGAGTTTGTCCAAAGTTATGTAAAAAAAAAAAAAAAGGGGGAGGAGTTTGTTGTTCTGTAGTGTAAAGTTAGTATGATGACACAATGCTACATCCTGACAACCGTATAGTTCTGTAGTGTAAAGTTCGTATGATGACACAATGCTACATCCTGACAACCGTATGGTTCTGTAGTGTAAAGTTCGTATGATGACACAATGCTACATCCTGACAGCCATATAGTTCTGTAGTGTAAAGGTAGTATGATGACACAATGCTACATCCTGACAGCCATTTAGTTCTGTAGTGTAAAGTTAGTATGATGACACAATGCTACATCCTGACAGACATATAGTTCTGTAGTGTAAAGTTAGTATGATGACACAATGCTACATCCTGACAGACATATAGTTCTGTAGTGTAAAGTTAGTATGATGACACAATGCTACATCCTGACAGACATATAGTTCTGTAGTGTAAAGTTAGTATGATGACACAATGCTACATCCTGACAACCGTATGGTTCTGTAGTGTAAAGTTCGTATGATGACACAATGCTACATCCTGACAACCGTATAGTTCTGTAGTGTAAAGTTAGTATGATGACACAATGCTACATCCTGACAACCGTATGGTTCTGTAGTGTAAAGTTAGTATGATGACACAATGCTACATCCTGACAGCCATATAGTTCTGTAGTGTAAAGTTCGTATGATGACACAATGCTACATCCTGACAGCCATATAGTTCTGTAGTGTAAAGTTAGTATGATGACACAATGCTACATCCTGACAGCCATATAGTTCTGTAGTGTAAAGTTAGTATGATGACACAATGCTACATCCTGACAGCCATATAGTTCTGTAGTTTAAAGTTAGTATGATGACACAATGCTACATCCTGACAGCCATATAGTTCTGTAGTGTAAAGTTCGTATGATGACACAATGCTACATCCTGACAGCCATATAGTTCTGTAGTGTAAAGGTAGTATGATGACACAATGCTACATCCTGACAACCGTATAGTTCTGTAGTGTAAAGTTAGTATGATGACACAATGCTACATCCTGACAACCGTATAGTTCTGTAGTGTAAAGTTCGTATGATGACACAATGCTACATCCTGACAGCCATATAGTTCTGTAGTGTAAAGTTCGTATGATGACACAATGCTACATCGTGACAACCGTATGGTTCTGTAGTGTAAAGTTCGTATGATGACACAATGCTACATCCTGACAACCGTATAGTTCTGTAGTGTAAAGTTCGTATGATGACACAATGCTACATCCTGACATCCATATAGTTCTGTAGTGTAAAGTTAGTATGATGACACAATGCTACATCCTGACAACCGTATAGTTCTGTAGTGTAAAGTTAGTATGATGACACAATGCTACATCCTGACAGCCATATAGTTCTGTAGTGTAAAGTTCGTATGATGACACAATGCTACATCCTGACAGCCGTATAGTTCTGTAGTGTAAAGTTCGTATGATGACACAATGCTACATCCTGACAACCGTATAGTTCTGTAGTGTAAAGTTAGTATGATGACACAATGCTACATCCTGACAGCCGTATAGTTCTGTAGTGTAAAGTTAGTATGATGACACAATGCTACATCCTGACAGCCGTATAGTTCTGTAGTGTAAAGTTAGTATGATGACACAATGCTACATCCTGACAACCGTATAGTTCTGTAGTGTAAAGTTCGTATGATGACACAATGCTACATCCTGACATCCATATAGTTCTGTAGTGTAAAGTTAGTATGATGACACAATGCTACATCCTGACAACCGTATAGTTCTGTAGTGTAAAGTTAGTATGATGACACAATGCTACATCCTGACAGCCATATAGTTCTGTAGTGTAAAGTTAGTATGATGACACAATGCTACATCCTGACAACCGTATAGTTCTGTAGTGTAAAGTTAGTATGATGACACAATGCTACATCCTGACAGACATATAGTTCTGTAGTGTAAAGTTAGTATGATGACACAATGCTACATCCTGACAACCGTATAGTTCTGTAGTGTAAAGTTAGTATGATGACACAATGCTACATCCTGACAACCGTATAGTTCTGTAGTGTAAAGTTAGTATGATGACACAATGCTACATCCTGACAACCGTATAGTTCTGTAGTGTAAAGTTCGTATGATGACACAATGCTACATCCTGACAACCGTATAGTTCTGTAGTGTAAAGTTAGTATGATGACACAATGCTACATCCTGACAACCGTATAGTTCTGTAGTGTAAAGTTCGTATGATGACACAATGCTACATCCTGACAACCGTATAGTTCTGTAGTGTAAAGTTAGTATGATGACACAATGCTACATCCTGACAGCCATATAGTTCTGTAGTGTAAAGTTCGTATGATGACACAATGCTACATCCTGACAGACATATAGTTCTGTAGTGTAAAGTTAGTATGATGACACAATGCTACATCCTGACAACCGTATGGTTCTGTAGTGTAAAGTTAGTATGATGACACAATGCTACATCCTGACAACCGTATAGTTCTGTAGTGTAAAGTTCGTATGATGACACAATGCTACATCCTGACAATCGTATAGTTCTGTAGTGTAAAGTTCGTATGATGACACAATGCTACATCCTGACAGCCATATAGTTCTGTAGTGTAAAGTTAGTATGATGACACAATGCTACATCCTGACAACCGTATAGTTCTGTAGTGTAAAGTTAGTATGATGACACAATGCTTCATCCTGACAGCCGTATAGTTCTGTAGTGTAAAGTTAGTATGATGACACAATGCTACATCCTGACAACCGTATAGTTCTGTAGTGTAAAGTTCGTATGATGACACAATGCTACATCCTGACAGACATATAGTTCTGTAGTGTAATGTTAGTATGATGACACAATGCTACATCCTGACAACCGTATAGTTCTGTAGTGTAAAGTTAGTATGATGACACAATGCTACATCCTGACAACCGTATAGTTCTGTAGTGTAAAGTTAGTATGATGACACAATGCTACATCCTGACAGACATATAGTTCTGTAGTGTAAAGTTAGTATGATGACACAATGCTACATCCTGACAGACATATAGTTCTGTAGTGTAAAGTTAGTATGATGACACAATGCTTCATCCTGACAACCGTATAGTTCTGTAGTGTAAAGTTAGTATGATGACACAATGCTACATCCTGACAACCGTATAGTTCTGTAGTGTAAAGTTCGTATGATGACACAATGCTACATCCTGACAGCCATATAGTTCTGTAGTGTAAAGTTAGTATGATGACACAATGCTACATCCTGACAACCGTATAGTTCTGTAGTGTAAAGTTAGTATGATGACACAATGCTACATCCTGACAGACATATAGTTCTGTAGTGTAAAGTTAGTATGATGACACAATGCTACATCCTGACAACCGTATAGTTCTGTAGTGTAAAGTTAGTATGATGACACAATGCTACATCCTGACAACCGTATAGTTCTGTAGTGTAAAGTTAGTATGATGACACAATGCTACATCCTGACAACCGTATAGTTCTGTAGTGTAAAGTTCGTATGATGACACAATGCTACATCCTGACAACCGTATAGTTCTGTAGTGTAAAGTTAGTATGATGACACAATGCTACATCCTGACAACCGTATAGTTCTATAGTGTAAAGTTCGTATGATGACACAATGCTACATCCTGACAACCGTATAGTTCTGTAGTGTAAAGTTAGTATGATGACACAATGCTACATCCTGACAGCCATATAGTTCTGTAGTGTAAAGTTCGTATGATGACACAATGCTACATCCTGACAGACATATAGTTCTGTAGTGTAAAGTTAGTATGATGACACAATGCTACATCCTGACAACCGTATGGTTCTGTAGTGTAAAGGTAGTATGATGACACAATGCTACATCCTGACAGCCGTATAGTTCTGTAGTGTAAAGTTAGTATGATGACACAATGCTACATCCTGACAACCGTATGGTTCTGTAGTGTAAAGGTAGTATGATGACACAATGCTACATCCTGACAGCCGTATAGTTCTGTAGTGTAAAGTTAGTATGATGACACAATGCAACATCCTGACAGCCATATAGTTCTGTAGTGTAAAGTTAGTATGATGACACAATGCTACATCCTGACATCCATATAGTTCTGTAGTGTAAAGTTAGTATGATGACACAATGCTACATCCTGACATCCATATAGTTCTGTAGTGTAAAGTTAGTATGATGACACAATGCTACATCCTGACAGACATATAGTTCTGTAGTGTAAAGTTAGTATGATGACACAATGCTACATCCTGACAGACATATAGTTCTGTAGTGTAAAGTTAGTATGATGACACAATGCTTCATCCTGACAACCGTATAGTTCTGTAGTGTAAAGTTAGTATGATGACACAATGCTACATCCTGACAACCGTATAGTTCTGTAGTGTAAAGTTCGTATGATGACACAATGCTACATCCTGACAGCCATATAGTTCTGTAGTGTAAAGTTAGTATGATGACACAATGCTACATCCTGACAACCGTATAGTTCTGTAGTGTAAAGTTAGTATGATGACACAATGCTACATCCTGACAGACATATAGTTCTGTAGTGTAAAGTTAGTATGATGACACAATGCTACATCCTGACAACCGTATAGTTCTGTAGTGCAAAGTTAGTATGATGACACAATGCTACATCCTGACAATCGTATAGTTCTGTAGTGTAAAGTTAGTATGATGACACAATGCTACATCCTGACAACCGTATAGTTCTGTAGTGTAAAGTTCGTATGATGACACAATGCTACATCCTGACAACCGTATAGTTCTGTAGTGTAAAGTTAGTATGATGACACAATGCTACATCCTGACAACCGTATAGTTCTATAGTGTAAAGTTCGTATGATGACACAATGCTACATCCTGACAACCGTATAGTTCTGTAGTGTAAAGTTAGTATGATGACACAATGCTACATCCTGACAGCCATATAGTTCTGTAGTGTAAAGTTCGTATGATGACACAATGCTACATCCTGACAGACATATAGTTCTGTAGTGTAAAGTTAGTATGATGACACAATGCTACATCCTGACAACCGTATGGTTCTGTAGTGTAAAGGTAGTATGATGACACAATGCTACATCCTGACAGCCGTATAGTTCTGTAGTGTAAAGTTAGTATGATGACACAATGCTACATCCTGACAACCGTATGGTTCTGTAGTGTAAAGGTAGTATGATGACACAATGCTACATCCTGACAGCCGTATAGTTCTGTAGTGTAAAGTTAGTATGATGACACAATGCAACATCCTGACAGCCATATAGTTCTGTAGTGTAAAGTTAGTATGATGACACAATGCTACATCCTGACATCCATATAGTTCTGTAGTGTAAAGTTAGTATGATGACACAATGCTACATCCTGACATCCATATAGTTCTGTAGTGTAAAGTTAGTATGATGACACAATGCTACATCCTGACATCCATATAGTTCTGTAGTGTAAAGTTAGTATGATGACACAATGCTACATCCTGACAACCGTATAGTTCTGTAGTGTAAAGTTAGTATGATGACACAATGCTTCATCCTGACAGCCGTATAGTTCTGTAGTGTAAAGTTAGTATGATGACACAATGCTACATCCTGACAACCGTATAGTTCTGTAGTGTAAAGTTCGTATGATGACACAATGCTACATCCTGACAGACATATAGTTCTGTAGTGTAATGTTAGTATGATGACACAATGCTACATCCTGACAACCGTATAGTTCTGTAGTGTAAAGTTAGTATGATGACACAATGCTACATCCTGACAACCGTATAGTTCTGTAGTGTAAAGTTAGTATGATGACACAATGCTACATCCTGACAGACATATAGTTCTGTAGTGTAAAGTTAGTATGATGACACAATGCTACATCCTGACAGACATATAGTTCTGTAGTGTAAAGTTAGTATGATGACACAATGCTTCATCCTGACAACCGTATAGTTCTGTAGTGTAAAGTTAGTATGATGACACAATGCTACATCCTGACAACCGTATAGTTCTGTAGTGTAAAGTTCGTATGATGACACAATGCTACATCCTGACAACCGTATAGTTCTGTAGTGTAAAGTTCGTATGATGACACAATGCTACATCCTGACAGCCATATAGTTCTGTAGTGTAAAGTTAGTATGATGACACAATGCTACATCCTGACAACCGTATAGTTCTGTAGTGTAAAGTTAGTATGATGACACAATGCTACATCCTGACAGCCGTATAGTTCTGTAGTGTAAAGTTAGTATGATGACACAATGCTACATCCTGACAACCGTATAGTTCTGTAGTGTAAAGTTAGTATGATGACACAATGCTACATCCTGACAACCGTATAGTTCTGTAGTGTAAAGTTAGTATGATGACACAATGCTACATCCTGACAACCGTATAGTTCTGTAGTGTAAAGTTAGTATGATGACACAATGCTACATCCTGACAACCGTATAGTTCTGTAGTGTAAAGTTAGTATGATGACACAATGCTACATCCTGACAGACATATAGTTCTGTAGTGTAAAGTTAGTATGATGACACAATGCTACATCCTGACAACCGTATAGTTCTGTAGTGTAAAGTTAGTATGATGACACAATGCTACATCCTGACAACCGTATAGTTCTGTAGTGTAAAGTTCGTATGATGACACAATGCTACATCCTGACAGCCGTATAGTTCTGTAGTGTAAAGTTCGTATGATGACACAATGCTACATCCTGACAACCATATAGTTCTGTAGTGTAAAGTTAGTATGATGACACAATGCTACATCCTGACAACCGTATAGTTCTGTAGTGTAAAGTTAGTATGATGACACAATGCTACATCCTGACAGCCATATAGTTCTGTAGTGTAAAGTTAGTATGATGACACAATGCTACATCCTGACAGACCGTATAGTTCTGTAGTGTAAAGTTAGTATGATGACACAATGCTACATCCTGACAACCGTATAGTTCTGTAGTGTAAAGTTAGTATGATGACACAATGCTACATCCTGACAACCGTATAGTTCTGTAGTGTAAAGTTAGTATGATGACACAATGCTACATCCTGACAACCGTATAGTTCTGTAGTGTAAAGTTAGTATGATGACACAATGCTACATCCTGACAACCGTATAGTTCTGTAGTGTAAAGTTAGTATGATGACACAATGCTACATCCTGACAACCGTATAGTTCTGTAGTGTAAAGTTAGTATGATGACACAATGCTACATCCTGACAGCCATATAGTTCTGTAGTGTAAAGTTAGTATGATGACACAATGCTACATCCTGACAGACATATAGTTCTGTAGTGTAAAGTTAGTATGATGACACAATGCTTCATCCTGACAACCGTATAGTTCTGTAGTGTAAAGTTAGTATGATGACACAATGCTACATCCTGACAACCGTATAGTTCTGTAGTGTAAAGTTAGTATGATGACACAATGCTACATCCTGACATATAGTTCTGTAGTGTAAAGTTAGTATGATGACACAATGCTACATCCTGACATCCATATAGTTCTGTAGTGTAAAGTTAGTATGATGACACAATGCTACATCCTGACAACCGTATAGTTCTGTAGTGTAAAGTTAGTATGATGACACAATGCTACATCCTGACAGACATATAGTTCTGTAGTGTAAAGTTAGTATGATGACACAATGCTACATCCTGACAACCGTATAGTTCTGTAGTGTAAAGTTAGTATGATGACACAATGCTACATCCTGACAGACATATAGTTCTGTAGTGTAAAGTTAGTATGATGACACAATGCTACATCCTGACAACCGTATAGTTCTGTAGTGTAAAGTTAGTATGATGACACAATGCTACATCCTGACAACCATATAGTTCTGTAGTGTAAAGTTAGTATGATGACACAATGCTACATCCTGACAGACATATAGTTCTGTAGTGTAAAGTTAGTATGATGACACAATGCTACATCCTGACAACCGTATAGTTCTGTAGTGTAAAGTTAGTATGATGACACAATGCTACATCCTGACAACCGTATAGTTCTGTAGTGTAAAGTTAGTATGATGACACAATGCTACATCCTGACAACCGTATAGTTCTGTAGTGTAAAGTTAGTATGATGACACAATGCTACATCCTGACAACCGTATAGTTCTGTAGTGTAAAGTTAGTATGATGACACAATGCTACATCCTGACAGCCATATAGTTCTGTAGTGTAAAGTTAGTATGATGACACAATGCTACATCCTGACAACCGTATAGTTCTGTAGTGTAAAGTTAGTATGATGACACAATGCTACATCCTGACAGACATATAGTTCTGTAGTGTAAAGTTAGTATGATGACACAATGCTACATCCTGACAACCGTATAGTTCTGTAGTGTAAAGTTAGTATGATGACACAATGCTACATCCTGACAACCGTATAGTTCTGTAGTGTAAAGTTAGTATGATGACACAATGCTACATCCTGACAACTGTATAGTTCTGTAGTGTAAAGTTCGTATGATGACACAATGCTACATCCTGACAACCGTATAGTTCTGTAGTGTAAAGTTAGTATGATGACACAATGCTACATCCTGACAACCGTATAGTTCTGTAGTGTAAAGTTCATGATGACACAATGCTACATCCTGTAGTTCTGTAGTGTAAAGTTCGTATGATGACACAATGCTACATCCTGACAGACATATAGTTCTGTAGTGTAAAGTTAGTATGATGACACAATGCTACATCCTGACAACCGTATGGTTCTGTAGTGTAAAGGTAGTATGATGACACAATGCTACATCCTGACAGCCGTATAGTTCTGTAGTGTAAAGTTAGTATGATGACACAATGCAACATCCTGACAGCCATATAGTTCTGTAGTGTAAAGTTAGTATGATGACACAATGCTACATCCTGACATCCATATAGTTCTGTAGTGTAAAGTTAGTATGATGACACAATGCTACATCCTGACATCCATATAGTTCTGTAGTGTAAAGTTAGTATGATGACACAATGCTACATCCTGACATCCATATAGTTCTGTAGTGTAAAGTTAGTATGATGACACAATGCTACATCCTGACAACCGTATAGTTCTGTAGTGTAAAGTTAGTATGATGACACAATGCTACATCCTGACAACCGTATAGTTCTGTAGTGTAAAGTTAGTATGATGACACAATGCTACATCCTGACAACCGTATGGTTCTGTAGTGTAAAGTTAGTATGATGACACAATGCTACATCCTGACAACCGTATAGTTCTGTAGTGTAAAGTTAGTATGATGACACAATGCTTCATCCTGACAGCCGTATAGTTCTGTAGTGTAAAGTTAGTATGATGACACAATGCTTCATCCTGACAACCGTATAGTTCTGTAGTGTAAAGTTAGTATGATGACACAATGCTACATCCTGACAGACATATAGTTCTGTAGTGTAAAGTTAGTATGATGACACAATGCTACATCCTGACAACCGTATGGTTCTGTAGTGTAAAGTTAGTATGATGACACAATGCTACATCCTGACAGACATATAGTTCTGTAGTGTAAAGTTAGTATGATGACACAATGCTTCATCCTGACAGACATATAGTTCTGTAGTGTAAAGTTAGTATGATGACACAATGCTACATCCTGACAGACATATAGTTCTGTAGTGTAAAGTTAGTATGATGACACAATGCTACATCCTGACAGCCATATAGTTCTGTAGTGTAAAGTTAGTATGATGACACAATGCTACATCCTGACATCCATATAGTTCTGTAGTGTAAAGTTAGTATGATGACACAATGCTACATCCTGACAGACATATAGTTCTGTAGTGTAAAGTTAGTTTGATGACACAATGCTACATCCTGACAACCGTATAGTTCTGTAGTGTAAAGTTAGTATGATGACACAATGCTACATCCTGACAGACATATAGTTCTGTAGTGTAAAGTTAGTATGATGACACAATGCTACATCCTGACAACCGTATAGTTCTGTAGTGTAAAGTTAGTATGATGACACAATGCTACATCCTGACAACCGTATAGTTCTGTAGTGTAAAGTTAGTATGATGACACAATGCTACATCCTGACAACCCGACTTTTTGATTGGTTTACTGCAACACGCTCCTTACTGGTATCCGCACCAAACTCACCAACAGAGTTGGGTTTCAGTTTAAAGTTTGGGTTACTTCCTGGGTTGGGGTTCAGTTTAAAGCTTGGGTTACTTCCTGGGTTGGGGTTCAGTCTATTATAGCTTGGGTTAATTCCTGGGTTGGTGTTCAGTTTAAAGCTTGGGTTACTTCCTGGGTTGGGGTTCAGTCTATTATAGCTTGGGTTAATTCCTGGGTTGGGGTTCAGTTTAAAGCTTGGGTTACTTCCTGGGTTGGGGTTCAGTCTATTAATGCTTGGGTTACTTCCTGGGTTGGGTTTCAGTCTATTAAAGCTTGGGTTACATCCTGGGTTGGAGTTCAGTCTATTAAAGCTTGGGTTACTTCCTGGGTTGGGTTTCAGTCTATTAAAGCTTGGGTTACTTCCTGGGTTGGGGTTCAGTTTAAAGCTTGGGTTACTTCCTGGGTTGGGGTTCAGTCTATTAATGCTTGGGTTACTTCCTGGGTTGGGTTTCAGTCTATTAAAGCTTGGGTTGACTCTTACTCACTTACCAAGTCTCCTTGCTGCACAGCAGTCATCTAATAACTGTCCCAGAAAGTGAGACGTGTTGCAGTAATGAACATTAATTTCAGGTTGATCAGGGCAAGTCAAATGAGCAATTGATCATGTCTACCCTGCGGTTGCCAGAGTGGGCAAGGACAAAATGTGTACTGAAAACACCTCCAAATGTGTGTGTGTTCTCACCTTCAGACACAGTATGCAGACATGTGTTGACAGGCATCTAGTTCTGCAGTGTAACGTTGCTATGCAGACACAGTGGTTCATATGTCGACAGACATACACTATATATACAAAAGTATGTGGACACCCCTTCAAATTAGTGGATTCGTCTAGTTCAGCCACACCTGTTGCTGACATGTATATAAAATCGAGCACACAGCCATGCAATCTCCATAGACAAACATTGGCAGTAGAATGGCCTTACTGAAGAACTCAGTGACTTTAAATGTGGCACTGTCCTCTGAATCCAACTTGCCAACAAGTCAGTTCGTCAAATTTCATGGTTCGGGCCCCTTAGTTCCAGCAAAGGGAAATCTTAACGCTACATCATACAATAACATTCCAGACGATTCTGTGCTTCCAACTTTGTGGCAACAGTTTGTGGAATGCCCTATCCTGTTTCAGCATGACAATGCCACCATGCACAAAGCGAGGTCTTAACAGAAATGGTTTGTCGAGATTCAGTGTGGAAAAGCTTAACTGGCCTGAACAGATCCCTTACCTCAACCCCATTGAACACCTTTGGGATGAATCGGAACAGCGACTGTGAGCCAGGCCTAATCGCCCAACATCAGTGACCGACCTCACTAATGCTCTTGTGGATGAATGGAAGCAAGTCCCCAGCAGCAATGTTCCAACATCTAGTGGAAAGCCTTCCCAGAAGAGTGGAGGCTGTTATAGCAGCAAAGGGGGGGGAGGCAACTCCATATTAATGCCCATGATTCTGGAATGAGATGTTGGACGAGCAGGTGTCCACATACCTTTGATCATTTAGTGTAGTTCTGTAGTGTAAATTAGTATTCAGACACAGTGCTTCATGTGTCTACAGCCATATCCTCTCCATAGATTCACAATCACCATACTGTTTAGCCTTTCTTTTTTCATCCAAAGTTAGTCTAGCGCACTATAGTCAGAAGCTCATAAACGTCATGAAATGTCCTTGCCATGACAGGATGCGTTGTTGTTGTTACATACAGTTGTTCACAAAAAGAAATGTGCCAGTACAATATCTGTCCACTGTCTAAGTAGTTGTCTATTGTGAATGAAAGTCCAGTTTTTCATTAAGGGAGTGCCTGTATTTGTTAAAAGTTTTCCTGTACTGCCACCCAGTGGCTACTGCATGTATTACAATTAAAGGATGAAACACACACACACACACACACACACACACACACACACACACACACACACACACACACACACACACACACACACACACACACACACACTGATACAGTCAGAGCTGAGGGGATACGATCAAATTAAATTAAATTTTATTGGTTAATGTTAAACATTAATGTTGTTAATGATGTTAATGCGAGTGTAGCGACAATGCAGTAATATCTAACAAGTACAGTGCCTTGTGAAAGTATTCGGCCCCCTTGAACTTTGCGACCTTTTGCCAAATTTCAGGCTTCAAACATAAAGATATAAAACTGTATTTTTTGGTGAAGAATCAACAACAAGTGGGACACAATCATGAAGTGGAACGACATTTATTGGATATTTCAAACTATTTTAACAAATCAAAAACTGAAAAATTGGGCGTGCAAAATTATTCAGCCCCCTTAAGTTAATACTTTGTAGCGCCACCCTTTGCTGCGATTACAGCTGTAAGTCGCTTGGGGTATGTCTCTATGTCTCAAGTGTAAAGGAATGAATAAGAATATGTACATAAAGATATATGAATGACTGATGGTACAGAACGGCATAGGCAAGATGCAGTAGATGGTATAGAGTACAGAGTACAGTATATACATACGAGATGAGTAATGTAGGGTATGTAAACATAATGTGGCATAGTTTAAAGTGGCTAGTGATACATGTATTACATAAAGATGCAGTAGATGGTATAGAGTACAGTATATACATACGAGATGAGAAATGTAAACATGTAAACATGATAAAAGTAGCGTTTTTTAAAGCGACTAGTGATACCTTTATTAAATCCATCTATTAAATGTATTCAAGTGGCCAGAGATTTGAGTTGAGCATGTTGGCAGCAGCCACTCTATGCAGCAATATCCAACGAGTAATCTAACCTAACAATTTCACAACAACTACCTTATACACACAAGTGTAAAGGAATGAATAAGAATATGTACATAAAGATATATGAATGAGTGATGGTACAGAACGGCATAGGCAGTAGATGGTATAGAGTACAGTATATACATATGAGATGAGTAATGTAGGGTATGTAACCATTATATTAAGTGGCATTGTTTAAAGTGGCTAGTGAAACATTTATTACATCAATTTTTCCACTATTAAAGTGGCTGGAGTTGAGTCAGTATGTTGGCAGCAGCCACTCAATGTTAGTGGTGGCTGTTTAACAGTCTGATGCACCTGTACTGACCTCGGCGTCTGGATGATAGCGGGGTGAACAGGCAGTGGCTCGGGTGGTTGTTGTCCTTGATTATAATTTTGGCCTTCCTGTGACATTGGGTGGTGTAAGTGTCCTGGAGGGCAGGTAGTTTGCCCCCGGTGATGCGTTGTGCAGACCTCACTACCCTCTGGAGAGCCTTACGGTTGTGGGCGGAGCAGTTGCAGTACCAGGCGGTGATACAGCCCGACAGGATGCTCTCGATTGTGCATCTGTAAAAGTTTGTGAGTGTTTTTTGGTGACAAGCCACATTTCCTCAGACTCCTGAGGTTGAAGAGGCGCTGTTGTGCCTTCTTCACCACGCTGCCTGTGTGGGTGGACTGTTTCAGTTTGTCCGTGATGTGTACGCCGAGGAACATAAAACGTACTACCGTCTCCACTACTGTCCCATCGATGTGGATAGGGGAGCGCTCCCTCTGCTGTTTCCTGAAGTCCACAATCATCTCCTTTGTTTTGTTGACTTTAAGTGTGAGGTTACTTTCCTGACACCACACTACGAGGGCCCTCACCTCCTCCCTGTAGGCCGTCTCGTCGTTGTTGGTAATCAAGCCTACCACTGTAGTGTCGTCTGCAAACTTGATGATTGAGTTGGAGGCGTGCATGGCCACGCAGTCTTGGGTGAACATGGAGTACAGGAGAGGGCTGAGAATGCACCCTTGTGGGGCTCCAGTGTTGAGGATCAGCGGGGTGGAGATGTTGTTACCTACCTTCATCACCTGGGGGCGGCCCGTCAGAAAGTCCAGTACCCAGTTGCACAGGGCGGGGTCGAGACCCAGGGTCTCAAGCTTGATGACGAGTTTGGAGGGTACTATGGTGTTAAATGCTGAGCTGTAGTTGATGGATAGCATTCTTACATAGGTATTCCTCTCTTCCAGATGGGTTAGGGCAGCGTGCAGTGTGATTGCGATTGCATCGTCTGTGGACCTATTGGGGCAGTAAGCAAATTGAAGTGGTTCTAGGGTGTCAGGTAGGGTGGAGGTGATATGGTCCTTGACTAGTCTCTCAAAGCACTTCATGATGACGGAAGTGAGTGCTACGGGGCGAAAGTCGTTTAGCTCAGTTACCTTAGCTTTCTTGGGAACAGGAACAATGGTGGCCATCTTGAAGCATGTGGGAACAGCAGAGTGGGATAGGGATTGATTGAATATGTCCGTAAACACACCAGCCAACTGGTCTGCGTATGCTCTGAGGACACGGCTGGGGATGCCGTCTGGGCCTGCAGCCCTGCGAGTTAACACGTTTAAATGTTTTACTCACGTTGGCTGCGGTGAAGGAGAGCCCGCAGGTTTTGGTAGAGGGCCGTGTCAGTTGCACTGTATTGTCCTCAAAGCGAGCAAAGAAGTTGTTTAGTTTGTCTCGGAGCAAGACATCGGTGTCTGCGACGGCCCTGGTCTTCCTTTTGTGATTGACTGTAGACCATGCCGCATATGTATTGTAAAAATGTGTACAAATAATAATTAATACAAATAATAAACAAATAATAAGTCATGTAAAGATTTGTACAAAACAAATCGTACAGTCTTGCATAAAATGGTTCCAAAGACATCAAAAGTAAAAATGTTCTTCTTTTTTTTATACTTAAAGATGGAAAATTGAGGAAACAGCACCACCACCGCCCCTGTTATTGTTTTTGTTGACGGGAAGTTGAGGAAACAGCAAACGAGGAAGGGCGTCACCCAGTGTAAAAAAAATATGTATTCTGTTCTCTAGCATGTGATGTCTGTTCTCTAGCATGTGATGTCTGTTCTCTAGCATGTGATGTCTGTTTTCTAGCATGTGATGTCTGTTCTCTAGCATGTGATGTCTGTTCTCTAGCTTGTGATGTCTGTTCTCTAGCATGTGATGTCTGTTCTCTAGCATGTGATGTCTGTTCTCTAGCATGTGATGTCTGTTCTCTAGCATGTGATGTCTGTTCTCTAGCGTGTGATGTCTGTTCTCTAGCATGTGATGTCTGAGGGAGAGAAAAACAGTGTTCCTTGTTTGCAGAAACTTATTTTGGACAGTTTCCCATTGAGGATTCCAGCTGTTACACATCGATTTTATAGAAAGCCTCCTTGAGCATCCAAGGCAGTTTTGAATTGCTGGCAGGGCTGAGAACAGATTTCGCCCAGGAGTGTGAAGATGAACGGAAAGGCACTGGAGCAACGAACCGCCTTTGCTGTCTCTGCCTGGCCGGTTCCCCTCTCTCCACTGGGATTCTCTGCCTCTAACCCTATTACAGGGGCTGAGTCACTGGCTTACTGGTGCTCTTCCATGCCGTCCCTAGGAGGGGTGCGTCACTTGAGTGGGTTGAGTCACTGACGTGGTCTTCCTGTCTGGGTTGGTGCCCCCCCTTGGGCTGTGCCGTGGCGGAGATCTTTGTGGGCTATACTCGGCCTTGTCTCAGGATGGTAAGTTGGTGGTTGAAGATATCCCTCTAGTGGTGTGGGGGCTGTGCTTTGGCAAAGTGGGTGGGGTTATGTGCTGTCTGTTTGGCCCTGTCCGGGAGTATCATCGAATGGGGCCACAGTGTCTCCTGACCCCTCCTGTCTCAGCCTCCAGTATTTATGCTGCATTAGTTTATGTGTCGGGTGGCTAGGGCCAGTTTGTTATATCTGGAGTACTTCTCCTTGGGATTTTAGGCTGGGTTTCTGTACAGCACTTTGAGATGTCAGCTGATGTAAGAAGGGCTATATACAGTGGGGCAAAAAAGTATTTAGTCAGCCACCAATTGTGCAAGTTCTCCCACTTAAAAAGATGAGAGAGGCCTGTAATTTTCATCATAGGTACACTTCAACTATGACAGACAAAATGAGAAAAAAAATCCAGAAAATCACATTGTAGAATTTTTTATGAATTTATTTGCAAATTATGGTGGAAAATTGAATGAGTAGGTGTTCTAAAACTTTTGACCGGTAGTGTGTATATATTTATATTTGATTTTTTTGCAAAAAAATGTGGGCTCTGCTCAACCTGCCCTGAATGACGGGTCGCCACTGCCTCTGCTGAGTCCCCAACAACCGGATGGTCTGGTTTACAAGGGAAATGGAAAGAGAGCCTGTGGATGTTCCTGTTGTCAGGGGAAATGGAAAGAGAGCCTGTGGATGTTCCTGTTGTCAGGGAAAATGGAAAGAGAGCCTGTGGATGTTCCTGTTGTCAGGGGAAATGGAAAGAGAGCCTGTGGATGTTTTGGTTGTCAGGGAAAATGGAAAGAGAGCCTGTGGGTGTTGTGGTTGTCAGGGAAAATGGAAAGAGAGCCTGTGGATGTTCCTGTTGTCAGGGAAAATGGAAAGAAAGCCTGTGGGTGTTTTGGTTGTCAGGGGAAATGGAAAGAGAGCCTATGAATGTTCTGGTTGTCAGGGGAAATGGAAAGAGAGCCTGTAGATGTTCTGGTTGTCAGGGAAAATGGAAAGAGAGCCTGTAGATGTTCTGGTTGTCAGAGGAAATGGAAAGAGAGCCTGTAGATGTTCTGGTTGTCAGGGGAAATGGAAAGAGAGCCTGTAGATGTTCTGGTTGTCAGAGGAAATGGAAAGAGAGCCTATGGATGTTCTGGTTGTCAGGGGAAATGGAAAGAGAGCCTGTGGATGTTCTGGTTGTCAGGGGAAATGGAAAGAGAGCCTATGGATGTTCTGGTTGTCAGGGGAAATGGAAAGAGAGCCTGTGGATGTTCTGGTTGTCAGGGGAAATGGAAAGAGAGCCTATGGATGTTCTGGTTGTCAGGGGAAATGGAAAGAGAGCCTATGGATGTTCCTGTTGTCAGGGGAAATGGAAAGAGAGCCTATGGATGTTCTGGTTGTCAGGGGAAATGGAAAGAGAGCCTGTGGATGTTCTGGTTGTCAGGGGAAATGGAAAGAGAGCCTGTGGATGTTCTGGTTGTCAGGGGAAATGGAAAGAGAGCCTGTGGATGTTTTGGTTGTCAGGGGAATTGGAAAGAGAGCCTGTAGATGTTCTGGTTGTCAGGGGAAATGGAAAGAGAGCCTGTGGATGTTCTGGTTGTCAGGGGAAATGGAAAGAGAGCCTGTGGATGTTGTGGTTGTCAGGGGAAATGGAAAGAGAGCCTGTAGATGTTCTGGTTGTCAGGGGAAATGGAAAGAGAGCCTGTAGATGTTCTGGTTGTCAGGGGAAATGGAAAGAGAGCCTGTGGGTGTTTAAGTTGTCAGGGAAATGGAAAGAGAGCCTGTGGGTGTTTTGGTTGTCAGGGGAAATGGAAAGAGAGCCTGTAGATGTTGTGGTTGTCAGGGGAAATGGAAAGAGAGCCTGTGACACAACTTCAGCTTTTGGACGTTAACAAAGCAACAGTCCATCTTAACTCCTACTCCACATTTACTGGATTGGTTGAACAGTGCAGAAGAGAACCTCCCCCAACAGGTAGTTTGAAGGGGATCTAGTTTCAGGTGTTTCTTTTAGGCCTACTACATTAGGTTATGGATAACATGACAAACCTCACTTGACTTGATAGAAACTTCTTCCCAAATGTGATTATATACGAGTGTGTGATATACTATAGTGGCTTGAATCAAAATAAATGATAAGATGGTTTGTGAGTAATTTATAAATGGTTAATAATTCATTTATATATGTATTATATCAATCTGTGATAACTCTGTAATAAAAATGCTATACATGTAAATATGTAATAAAACACATTGGTTGAAGCTGTTGCCATTCTAATACATCTCAATTGATGATCCACCCAAAGGCTTTAGTTTCTTAAAAAGATAACTATATATTCTTCATAAATTAATATATTTACTGACAACAAAGACCCACACAATGGAAATGCAGAAATGAAAAACTATTTTATTGAATTTATTATTTACAGTTGACGACAGAGGGAGAAAAATAAGTTGAACATTGCTTTCTTTAGTTTAGATCATCTCTATTGGTTCGATCACGGAGGAGTCGAACACACATAGAGTTACATAGAGTTACATAGAGTTACATAGAGTTACAAACGACAGTGGGAGTAGATTGTTCCTAGTTCTTCCAACGATTGTCCTTTTTTTTTTCCAATGTTGAGTTTCTTTTTTGAAGAAGATCTTTGCTCTAAAGATAAGAGATTCTAGCCTGGTCTCTGATCAGTTTAAGAAGTCATTGTATTTTAGTTGAAATTTGACCCAAATGTCAATGGTTACGATGCTGGTTGATGACCTTTTTCGTGAATTCAAATGTGTTGTCCACGTTGATTCCACATCAAAATAGGTTGACAAATGACGTTGAACCAATGTTTATTCAACCAGTGCGTGCCCAGTGGGGTAGATGTAGAGGCCCTTCCCTCTCCTCATCTCTCATTCCCTCACCTTATCTCTCCTTCCCTCACCTTCTCTCTCCATCCCTCTCCTTATCTCTCATTCCCTCACCTTCTCTCTCCTTCCCTCACCTTCTCTCTCCTTCCCTCACCTTCTCTCTCCTTCCCTCACATTCTCTCTCCTTCCCTCACATTCTCTCTCCTCTCCTTCCCTCACCTTCTCTCTCCATCCCTCTCCTCATCTCTCATTCCCTCACCTTCTCTCTCCTTCCCTCACCTTCTCTCTCCTTCCCTCACCTTCTCTCTCCTTCCCTCACATTCTCTCTCCTCTCCTTCCCTCACCTTCTCTCTCCATCCCTCTCCTTATCTCTCCTTATCTCGCCTTCCCTCACCTCATCTCTCCTTCCCTCACCTTATCTCTCCTTCCCTCACCTTCTCTTTCCTTCCCTCACCTTCTCTCTCCTTCCCTCTTCTTCTCTCTCTTTCTCTCACCTTATCTCTCCATCCCTCATCTCATCTCTCCTTTCTTCACCTTGTCTCGCAAATGTTATTTTTCTATTTTCTTTCTAAACTGAACAAAAATATAAACGCAACATGTAAAGTTTCCCAGAAATGTTCCATACGTACAAAAAAACGTATTTTGTGTACACATTTGTTTACATCCCTGTTAGTGAGCATTTCTCCTTTGCTAAGATAATCCATCCACCTAACAGGTGTGGCATGTCAGGAAACTAATTAAACAGCATGATCATTACACAGGTGTACCTTGTGCTGGGGGCAATAAAAGGCCACTCTAAAACATGTCGCTGTCACGGATCCCTCCAGAAATGTCATTATGCACACCTGGATCCCTATTCCCATTTGATTAGTAATTGTATACCTGTGTCCTTTGTTTTTGTTACAATGTCCGTTGGTCGTGTGAGTACCTGTGTCTTGTTGTTTTGCCGTTGTGGATGACTACGGGGCTCGAGAAAAGTATTGGAAGTATGTCCAACCGGCCTCATAACCGCAGACCACATGTAACTACACCAGCCCAAGACCTCGACTTCCGGCTTCTTCACCTGCGGGATCATCTGAGATCAGCCAACCGGGCAGCTGATGAAACTGTTGAGTCAATTCAATTGACTGTTTTCCTTAACTCAGTAAAATAAAACTTTAGCCGCTCCATTTTAAAACTGCTTCAGCTGGTCCTAGATATGTTTGAGCTGCCTTGCTAGTCTCTCTAGAAAGACAGGTTGCCTCCCACAAAGTACCAATGTTCTTACACCTCTGTACAATGTACAATGTCAGCTTGGCATAGAAGACAGGACGGAGTTGGGACATCCAGCTTATGTTACTGACTTATCCGCTTGTTGCCTTTAGTGTAAACAGCACAATTCCCACCCACATTTAAACTCCGCCGACCCAAACTCTTGAATTGTTGGGAGAGATGTCTCTCTGAAGAGGACTCTCTCTGCAACAACCAAGAGAATCTGCCCTAGTTCTGGGATTTCCGATACGAAAGTCTTGCCAACTCGTGACAACGGCCTTGGGAGGTTGGCAAGACAGCACAAACAGATCTTGGACCAGGTTAAGTTTCAGGTTCAGACCTGATAAATAGTGAGATGGACTGTGATTGGCTTGAACACCTGTACGTCCAGCCAATCATCTTTAGGAGTACCAGATTAGAACCGGTCCAGATCTTTAGTTACAACCCATTTTATGACACTTAATATTGTGCACACATGCACAAGCATGATCTAGCGGCCGTGTGTGTTGCTGTTGTTTGAGGAATGGAATGAATTAAATGTTGGTGTTGGACAGGGTTTGGGTTAGAGTGAAAGATTGTGAAGGAATTAGTTAGAGAAGGTTGGGACAAGGATGTCTGCATGTCTTGAGGAGATGTAGGTGGAGGCTAGAGAAGGATGGGACAAGGATGTCTGCATGTCTTGAGGAGCTGTAGGTGGAGGCTAGAGAAGGATGGGACAAGGATGTCTGCATATCTTGAGGAGCTGTAGGTGGAGGCTATAAGGATGTCTGCATGTCTTGAGGAGATGTAGGTGGAGGCTATAAGGATGTCTGCATGTCTTGAGGAGCTGTAGGTGGAGGCTATAAGGATGTCTGCATGTCTTGAGGAGCTGTAGGTGGAGGCTAGAGAAGGATGAAGAGCTGTAGGTGGAGGCTAGAGAAGGATGAAGAGCTGTAGGTGGAGGCTAGAGAAGGATGAAGAGCTGTAGGTGGAGGCTAGAGAAGGATGAAGAGCTGTAGGTGGAGGCTAGAGAAGGATGAAGAGCTGTAGGTGGAGGCTAGAGAAGGATGAAGAGCTGTAGGTGGAGGCTAGAGAAGGATGAAGAGATGTAGGTGGAGGCTAGAGAAGGATGAAGAGATGTAGGTGGAGGCTAGAGAAGGTGTTGCTGAAGCATATGGCTGGGAACGTTGGATGGCGAGGAGTTAGATTACATAGTTAGATTGGGAGTGGCGGGTACAGTAGATATGGGTAGTTAGTTGGTATGACTGGGTTTAGGTTAGGTTGGTTTGGGTTGCGTTTGTTGTAGGTTAGGTTGGTTTGGGTTGGGTTTGTTATAGGTTAGGTTGGTTTGGGTTGGGTTTGTTGTAGGTTAGGTTGGTTTGGGTTGGGTTTGTTGTAGGTTAGGTTGGTTTGGGTTGGGTTTGTTGTAGGTTGGTTTGGGTTGGGTTGGGTTTGTTCTGGGTTGGGTTTGTTGTAGGTTATTTTGGTTTGGGTTGGGTTGGGTTGGGTTTGTTCTGGGTTGGGTTTGTTCTGGGTTGGGTTTGTTCTGGGTGGGTTTGTTCTGGGTTGGGTTTGTTCTGAGTTGGGGTTGGGGTTGTTCTGGGTTGGGGTTGTTCTGGGTTTGTTCTGAGTTGGGGTTGTTCTGGTTTGGGTTTGTTCTGGGTTGGGATGACTGTTGGTTTGTGCTGGGTTATATGTTTAGTTTGAGATCCAGTGGAGGAGCAGGGGAAGGAGGAGCAACAGGTAGCTGAGACTTCCTTCCAGCTTTGATACGTTTCCTGTCACGTTGCAGTCATCAGAGAAACAGCAGTGAACTCTGACCCCTGGTGACCGGTAACCCTGACTGTTGGCCTGGCTACAGAAAGACTTGTAGGAGCAGGACTTCATCACCCCGCCTGAGAGAGAGAGAATGAGAGAGAGAGAGAGAGAGAGAGAGAGAGAGAGAGAGAGAGAGAGAGAGAGAGAGAGAGAGACAGACAGAGAGAGACAGAGAGACAGAGAGAGAGAGAGAGAGAGAGAGAGAGAGTGAGAGAGTGAGAGAGGGACAGGGAGAGAGAGTGAGAGAGACAGAGAGAGACAGAGAGACAGAGAGACAGAGAGAGAGAGAGAGAGAGAGATACAGAGAGAGAGATACAGAGAGAGAGAGAGAGAGAGAGATACAGAGAGAGAGAGAGAGATACAGAGAGAGAGAGAGAGATACAGAGAGAGAGAGAGATACAGAGAGAAGGAGAAATACAGAGAGAGAGAGAGAGAGAGAGATACAGAGAGAGAGAGAGAGAGAGAGATACAGAGAGAAGGAGAGATATTGACAGAGAAAAAAGAGAGAGAGCGAGAGCGAGACAAAGTATGAATGGAGAGGGAGCAGGGGCGAGAGAGTGCAGAGGGAGAAGAGAGAGAAACATTGAAATGCCTTTGTTAATACACA
>NC_092162.1:5139863-5187363 GCF_045791955.1 Oncorhynchus clarkii lewisi | reverse complement strand
CAGCATTCAACCTGACCATATCATCACCAAGTCATCACAAATATGTTGTAATGACATCGCTGTAACTCGTTTTGACTGCCGAGACGTTAACCAAGCAGCGTGCAGCTACAGAAAACAGCCAGGGATGACTCTGCCAGGTCAGAGTGAGGCATCTAACAGGTATCTGAAGACAAACAACACAAATGTGTTGTTCACTGTACCAGCCCTGTTACAGACAGTAGAGACTGGACCACCCCTGTTACAGACAGTAGAGACTGGACCACCCCTGTTACAGACAGTACAGTAGAGACTGGACCACCCCTGTTACAGACAGTAGAGACTGGACCACCCCTGTTACAGACAGTACAGACTTAACCACGCCTGTTACAGACAGTAGAAACTGGACCACCCTTGTTACAGACAGTACAGTAGAGACTGGACCACCCCTGTTACAGACAGTACAGACTGGACCACCCCTGTTACAGACAGTACAGTAGAGACTGGACCACCCCTGTTACAGACAGTACAGACTGGACCACCCCTGTTACAGACAGTAGAGACTGGACCACCCCTGTTAGAGACAGTACAGACTGGACCACCCCTGTTACAGACAGTAGAGTAGAGACTGGACCACCCCTGTTACAGACAGTACAGTAGAGACTGGACCACCCCTGTTACAGACAGTACATACTGGACCACCCCTGTTACAGACAGTACAGTAGAGACTGAACCACCCCTGTTACAGACAGTAGAGACTGGACCACCCCTGTTACAGACAGTAGAGACTGAACCACCCCTGTTACAGACAGTAGAGACTGGACCACCCCTGTTACAGACAGTACAGTAGAGACTGGACAACCCCTGTTACAGACAGTACAGTAGAGACTGGACCACCCCTGTTACAGACAGTACAGTAGAGACTGAACCACCCCTGTTACAGACAGTAGAGACTGGACCACCCCTGTTACAGACAGTAGAGACTGAACCACCCCTGTTACAGACAGTAGAGACTGGACCACCCCTGTTACAGACAGTACAGTAAAGACTGGACCACCCCTGTTACAGACAGTACAGACTGGACCACCCCTGTCACAGACAGTACAGTAGAGACTGGACCACCCCTGTTACAGACAGTACAGTAGAGACTGGACCACCCCTGTTACAGACAGTACTGTAGAGACTGGACCAACTCTGTCTCGTTTCGTTCTTTTAAACGGAACAACACCAGACGTCAGGAATGTAGCGTAACTAGCCAATGTAGCGTAACTAGCCAAAGTAACGTAACTAGCCAAAGTAACGTAACTAGCCAATGTAACGTAACTAGCCAATTTAACGTAACTTGCCAATGTAACGTAACTAGCCAATGTAACGTAACTAGCCAATGTAACGTAACTAGCCAATGTAACGTAACTAGCCAATGTAGCTTACCAGGTCAGTGAGGCTTTGCGCAGTTATATAAGGACAGAGGAGCATCACACACCACTCAGACGTGTGTTTCTCTGAGTAGACTACAGGAGTCCCACCTATAGTTACCGAACCCCAGCCCCGTAGTCAGCCTGGCCGCGTCACGTCTGCTTCAAAACTTCTTCCTAATATTGAGTTGCACCCACCCTCCCTTTTTGGCCTCAGAAGAGCCTCAATTTGTCGTGGCGTGGACTCTACAAAATGTTGACAGAGTTCCACAGGGATGCTGGCCCATGCTGACTCTACAAGGTGTTGACAGAGTTCCACAGGGATGTTGGCCCATACTGACTCTACAAAATGTTGACAGAGTTCCACAGGGATGCTGGCCCATGTGGACTCTACAAAATGTTGACAGAGTTCTACAGGAATGTTGGCCCATGTGGACTCTACAAAATGTTGACAGAGTTCTACAGGAATGTTGTCCCATACTGACTCCAATGCTTCCCACAGTTGTGTCAAGTTGGCTGGATGTCCTTTGGGTGGTGAGCCATTCTTAATAAACACAGGAAACTGTTGAGCGTGAAAAACCCAACAGCGTTGCAGTTCTTCTCTCACTCAAACTGCTGTGACTGGCACCTACCCACCATATTCCGTTCAAAGCCACTTAAACCTTTTGCCTTGCCCATTCACCGTCTGAATGACAAACATACACAATCCATGTCTCGATTGTCTCAAGGCTTAAACATCCTTCTTTAGCCCGGCTCCTCCCCTTCATCTACACTGATTGGAGTGGATTTAACAGGTGACATCGATAAGGGATCATATCTTTCACCTGGATTCACCTGGTCAGTCTGTGTGTCATGGAAAGAGCAGGTGTTCTTAATGTTTTGTACACTCAGCCTATGTTTCTGACCTTGTACACTTAACTGCCATTGCACAGAACAACGATTAAACCTTAAACAATGGTACAGTGTTTGTCACACATACACATTCGAATCCTAATTAGTCCATTACCTCAATCCCAATTAGTACATTACCTCAATCCCAATTAGTACATTACCTCAATCCCAATTAGTCCATTACCTCAATCCCAATTAGTCCATTACATCAATCCCAATTAGTACATTACCTCAATCCCAATTAGTACATTACCTCAATCCCATTTAGTCCATTACCTCAATCCCAATTAGTACATTACCTCAATCCCAATTAGTACATTACCTCAATCCCAATTAGTACATTACCTCAATCCCAATTAGTCCATTACCTCAATACCAATTAGTCCATTACCTCAATCCCAATTAGTCCATTACCTCAATACCAATTAGTACAGTAGCGAGGTGCTAGAAGAGTATGAAGATTAATTAAAAGGGTGTGATTGAAAAGGACAACAGCGGTGGAATAGATCAGGCTGGGGTAAAAGGGGTAAAAGACAAGAGAACAAGTCAGAAGCAACAGTTTCTGGAAGTTGGAAGAGGTTATGCAAGAGAGAGGGCCAGGAGAGAGAGATAAAGTCTGGAAGAAGAAGAAGAGGAAGAAGAAAGGAGACGAAACAGAAGACAGAAGAGGAAACAAGGGAACAATAACTCTGAGAAATGAGGAAGAGGGAACAAGGGAACAATAACTTTGAGAAAGGAGGAAGAGGAAACAAGGGAACAATAACTTTGAGAAAGGAGGAAGAGGAAACAAGGGAACAATAACTTTGAGAAAGGAGGAAGAGGAAGAGGAAACAAGGGAACAATAAGTTTCAGAAAGGAGGAAGAGGAAACAAGGGAACAATACATTTGAGAAAGGAGGAAGAGGAAACAAGGGAACAATAAGTTTGAGAAAGGAGGAAGAGGAAACAAGGGAACAATAAGTTTGAGAAAGGAGGAAGAGGAAGAGGAAACAAGGGAACAATAAGTTTGAGAAAGGAGGAAGAGGAAACAAGGGAACAATACATTTGAGAAAGGAGGAAGAGGAAACAAGGGAACAATACATTTGAGAAAGGAGGAAGAGGAAACAAGGGAACAATAACTTTGAGAAAGGAGGAAGAGGAAACAAGGGAACAATAACTTTGAGAAAGGAGGAAGAGGAAACAAGGGAACAATAAGTTTGAGAAAGGAGGAAGAGGAAGAGGAAACAAGGGAACAATACATTTCAGAAAGGAGGAAGAGGAAACAAGGGAACAATACATTTGAGAAAGGAGGAAGAGGAAACAAGGGAACAATAAGTTTGAGAAAGGAGGAAGAGGAAACAAGGGAACAATAAGTTTGAGAAAGGAGGAAGAGGAAACAAGGGAACAATAAGTTTGAGAAAGGAGGAAGAGGAAACAAGGGAAAAATAAGTTTGAGAAAGGAGGAAGAGGAAACAAGGGAACAATAACTTTGAGAAAGGAGGAAGAGGAAACAAGGAAACAAGGGAACAATAAGTTTGAGAAAGGAGGAAGAGGAAGAGGAAACAAGGGAACAATACAATTGAGAAAGGAGGAAGAGGAAGAGGAAGCAAGGGAACAATACATTTGAGAAAGGAGGAAGAGGACGCAAGGGAACAATACATTTGAGAAAGGAGGAAGAGGAAGAGGAAACAAGGGAACAATATGGTTGAGAAAGGAGGAAGAGGAAACAAGGGAACAATATGGTTGAGAAAGGAGGAAGAGTGAAATGGCATGAATAAAAGAGGATGGATTAAAAATGTAAAAGAAAAGCTGGATGGATAGAAGATAAAAAAGCAAAAAATAAGAGGAGAAAGTGGAGACAAGAGAGATATAGAGATCAAGATTGTATAGATTATCCCAAATTGTCCAGTATTAAAGCCAGAACCAGAGAACCAAAATAGTCCTTACTGTCGTTAATGAGAAAGAGTAGGGAGACGAGGAGCAGAATAGCGCTCTGGGAAGCTCTCATGTTGTTGGTGATGATGCTGATCCTTCCTTTGTGGTCTCCTTCCCTTGAGCGATGTGATCACACAATGAAAAGCAGGTTGTTTGCTTCGTGGTCCTTCCCTGGAACGATGAGATTGCACAATGAAAATACGTAGTTTTTTCGCTTGCTGGTCGTTCCCTGGAGAGATGTGATCACACAATGAAAAGCAGGTTGTTTGCTGCTAAACCCCTCTGATCTTAATCCCATCTTCATCTGCTAACAAGGAGCTAATACCTCATCCTGCCTGCACGGACTAGGAGATTAGCGGTTACTGGTTAGAGGTTAGCGTCTCCACTGGAGGCCTATGGCTCTGGTAGCGGCTAGGTTAGCTTCTCCACTGGAGGCCTATGGCTCTGGTAGCGGCTAGGTTAGCTTCTCCACTGGAGGCCTATGGCTCTGGTAGCGGCTAGGTTAGCTTCTCCACTGGAGGCCTGTGGCTCTGGTAGCGGCTAGGTTAGCATCTCCACTGGAGGCCTATGGCTCTGGTAGCGGCTAGGTTAGCTTCTCCACTGGAGGCCTATGGCTCTGGTAGCGGCTACTCTAGCTTCTCCACTGGAGGCCTATGGCACTGGTAGCGGCTAGGCTAGCTTCTCCACTGGAGGCCTATGGCTCTGGTAGCGGCTAGGTTAGCTTCTCCACTGGAGGCCTATGGCTCTGGTAGCGGCTAGGCTAGCTTCTCCACTGGAGGCCTATGGCTCTGGTAGCGGCTAGGTTAGCTTCTCCACTGGAGGCCTATGGCACTGGTAGCGGCTAGGCTAGCTTCTCCACTGGAGGCCTATGGCTCTGGTAGCGGCTAGGTTAGCTTCTCCACTGGAGGCCTATGGCTCTGGTAGCGGCTACTCTAGCTTCTCCACTGGAGGCCTATGGCACTGGTAGCGGCTAGGCTAGCTTCTCCACTGGAGGCCTATGGCTCTGGTAGCGGCTAGGTTAGCTTCTCCACTGGAGGCCTATGGCTCTGGTAGCGGCTAGGCTAGCTTCTCCACTGGAGGCCTATGGCTCTGGTAGCGGCTAGGTTAGCTTCTCCACTGGAGGCCTATGGCACTGGTAGCGGCTAGGCTAGCTTCTCCACTGGAGGCCTATGGCTCTGGTAGCGACTAGGTTAGCTTCTCCACTGGAGGCCTATCCCACACTCTTAGAAAAAAGGGTTCCAAAGGAGTTATTTGGCTGTCCCCATGGGAGAACCCTTTTTGGTTCCAAGTAACACCCTTTTGGGTTCCAGCTAGAACCCTTTTGGGTCCCATGTAGAAAGAAGCCTCTTGTGGAAAGGGTTCTACATGGATCCCAAAACGGTTCTACCTGGAACCAAAAAGTGTTCTCCTATGGGGACAGCCAAAGAACCCTTTTAGGTTCGAGATAGCACCTTTTTTTTTACAAGAGTGTATTTCCCAGAATTATCATCTGCAGGTAGATTTTTCTGGATGGTTTATTTTTGCATGTACATTGATTGATTAATTAATCTTATGCTGTATAAAGATAAATAACAGACATTTTTCTAAACCAATCAAATCTTATTGTTACCGTTACTGGTTGTTCCAGTTTAAAAGGTTTAAGTAGTCTCCTTTATCAATGTCTATTATCCTGACAGTCATTCAGAAAGGATTCCAGTAGAAATTACACATCACTTTGCAAGCCAGGATAATGTGACTTTGCAGGCCTGATTTGTCCTGTAAACCAGGAGTTTCCTAACTGAGTTAGTATCAAACTAGGCCGTCAAAGTAAGGCCTTGTGATATACGTAATGTATATTGTCGTAGAGTTTAATTTGATTAAATAACAAACATGCCGTTTCCAAGTGGAAAAAGGCCTCTAACTTTCTTTTTTTCCCGGATAGAAATAACAGCATTCTCCATGCACTGCCATTTCTACACGGATAAACAGCTATTGACAAGAGATAGAGATACATGAGCAATTTGTTTGGAGAAGGGGATTGTAAATACACATGGCAATTGGTGTGGATGAAAGCTGCAGGCTGCCATAGGACTGCCATAGGACTGCCATAGGGCTGCCATAGAGCTGCCATAGGACTGCCATAGGACTGCCATAGGGCTGCCATAGAGCTGCCATAGGACTGCCATAGGACTGCCATAGAGCTGCCATACGACTGCCATAGAGCTGCCATAGGACTACCATAGGGCTGCCATAGAGCTGCCATAGGGCTGCCATAGGACTGCCATAGGACTGCCATAGGGCTTCCATAGAGCTGCCATAGGGATGCCATAGAGCTGCCATAGGACTGCCATAGAGCTGCCATAGGACTGCCATAGGGCTCCCATAGAGCTGCCATAGAGCTGCCATAGGACTGCCATAGGACTGCCATAGGGCTGCCATAGGACTGCCATAGGGCTGCCATAGGGCTGCCATAGGACTGCCAAAGAGCTACCATAGAGCTGCCATAGGACTGCCATAGGACTGCCATAGAGCTGCCATAGGACTGCCATAGGGCTCCCATAGAGCTGCCATAGAGCTGCCATAGAGCTGCCATAGGACTGCCATAGGACTGCCATAGGACTGCCATAGGGCTGCCATAGGACTGCCATAGGACTGCCATAGGGCTGCCATAGAGCTGCCATAGAGCTGCCATAGGACTGCCATAGGACTGCCATAGGGCTGCCATAGGACTGCCATAGGACTGCCATAGAGCTGCCATAGGGCTGCCATAGGGCTGCCATAGGACTGCCATAGGGCTGCCATAGGACTGCCATAGGACTGCCATAGAGCTGCCATAGGGCTGCCATAGGACTGCCATAGGGCTGCCATAGGACTGCCATAGGACTGCCATAGAGCTGCCATAGGGCTGCCATAGGACTGCCATAGAGCTGCCATAGGGCTGCCATAGGGCTGCCATAGGGCTGCCATAGGACTGCCATAGGACTGCCATAGAGCTGCCATAGGACTGCCATAGAGCTGCCATAGGGCTGCCATAGGGCTGCCATAGGACTGCCATAGGGCTGCCATAGGACTGCCATAGGACTGCCATAGAGCTGCCATAGGGCTGCCATAGGACTGCCATAGGGCTGCCATAGGACTGCCATAGGACTGCCATAGAGCTGCCATAGGGCTGCCATAGGACTGCCATAGAGCTGCCATAGGGCTGCCATAGGGCTGCCATAGGACTGCCATAGGACTGCCATAGAGCTGCCATAGGGCTGCCATAGGACTGCCATAGGACTGAGCCTGCCTAGTTGATGTATGTGGTTTAGAATACCCAGGTTGTTCTCCATTGTTATTTTACCATTTGTATATTATTTATACTAGCCACTATCGGGAGCCACCGTCAGTAATACCCACATGCATTTATAACTGTGGTGTTAGTTTCCTTCAGTTTTGTAGTCTACATTTAGAACTGTGGTCTTAGTTTCCTTCAGTTTTGTAGTCTACATTTATAACTGTAGTCTTAGTTTCCTTCAGTTTGTAGTCTACATTTATAACTGTGGTGTTAGTTTCCTTCAGTTTGTAGTCGACATTTATAACTGTAGTCTTAGTTTCCTTCAGTTTGTAGTCTACATTTATAACTGTAGTCTTAGTTTCCTTCAGTTTGTAGTTGTAACGGTCTTCTTGATGAGAAGGAGAGTCGGACCAAAATGCGGCGTGTAGATTGCGATCCATGTTTATTGTGACTATAGCAACACGAATCTAAATACAAACAGTGCAAAATAATAAACGTAATGAAAACCGAAACAGCCTAAACTGGTGCAAACTAACACTAAGGACAGGAACAATCACCCACAAACACACAGTGAAACCCAGGCTACCTAAATATGGTTCCCAATCAGAGACAATGACGAACACCTGCCTCTGACTGAGAACCATATCAGGCTGAACATAGAAATAGACAAACAAGACATGAAACATAGAATACCCACTCAGATCACACCCTGACCAATCAAAACATAGAAAATACAAAGTAAACTATGGTCAGGGCGTGACAGTACCCCCCCCCCAAGGTGCGGACTCCGGCCGCAAAACCTGAACCTATAGGGGAGGGTCTGGGTGGGCATCTGTCCGCGGTGGCGGCTCTGGCGCTGGACGTGGACCCCACTCCATGACAGTTTTAATCCCCCTCCTAAACGTCCCTAAATAGGTTACCCACCACAATGATAACATGGGACAGAGGGACAGCTCGGGACAGAGGTAACTCGGGACAGATGGGTAGCTCAGCACTGAGAGGAAGCTCAGCACTGAGAAGAAGCTCAGCACTGAGAGGAAGCCCAGGCAGGTAGTAGAAACTACCAGAACCTGGCTGGCTGGCGGTTTCAGCAGATCCTGGTCGACTAGCAGATCTGGGAGAATCTGGTCGACTGGCGGATCTGGGAGAATCTGGTCGACTGGCGGATCTGGGAGAATCTGGTCGACTGGCGGATCTGGGAGAATCTGGTCGACTGGCGGATCTGGGAGAATCTGGTCGACTGGCGGATCTGGGAGAATCTGGTCGACTGGCGGATCTGGGAGAATCTGGTCGACTGGCGGATCTGGGAGAATCTGGTCGACTGGCGGATCTGGGAGAATCTGGTCGACTGGCGGATCTGGGAGAATCTGGTCGACTGGCGGATCTGGGAGAATCTGGTCGACTGGCAGATCTGGGAGAATCTGGACGACTGGCAGATCTGGAAGAGTCTGGACGACTGGCAGATCTGGAAGAGTCTGGACGACTGGCAGATCTGGAAGAGTCTGGACGACTGGCAGATCTGGAAGAGTCTGGACGACTGGCAGATCTGGAAGAGTCTGGTCGACTGGCAGCTCTGGAAGAGTCTGGTCGACTGGCAGCTCTGGCTGCTCCATGCTGACTGGCTGCTCCATGATGACTGGTAGCTCTGGCTGCTCCATGCTGACTGGCTGCTCCATGCTGACTGGCAGCTCTGGCTGCTCCATGCTGACTGGCTGCTCCATGCTGACTGGCAGCTCTGGCTGCTCCATGCTGACTGGCTGCTCTGGCTGCTCCATGCTGACTGGCTGCTCCATGCTGACTGGTTGCTCCATGCTGACTGGCGGCCCTGGCTGCTCCATGCTGACTGGCGGCCCTGGCTGCTCCATGCTGACTGGCGGCCCTGGCTGCTCCATGCTGACTGGCGGCCCTGGCTGCTCCATGCTAACTGGCAGCTCTGGCGGCTCCTTGCAGACTGGCAGCTCTGGCGGCTCCTTGCAGACTGGCAGCTTTGGCGGCATCCTGCAGACAGGCAGCTCTGGCGGCTCCTTGCAGACTGGCAGCTCCATGCAGACTGGCAGCTCTATGCAGACTGGCAGCTCCATGCAGACTGGCAGCTCCTTGCAGACTGGCAGCTCCTTGCAGACTGGCAGCTCTAAGCTAACTGGCAGCTCTATGCTAACTGGCAGCTCTATGCTAACTGGCAGCTCTATGCTAACTGGCAGTTCTGAACAGGCGGGAGACTCCGGCAGCGCTGAAGAGGAGGAAGGCTCTAACAGCGCTAAACAGGCGGGAGACTCCAACAGCGCTGGAGAGGAGGAAGGCTCTGGCAGCGCTGGACAGGCGAGGCGCACTGTAGGCCTGATGCGTGGTGCTGGCACTGGTGGTACTGGGCCGAGGACACGCACAGGAAGCCTGGTGCGGGGAGCTGCTACCGGAGGGCTGGGGTGTGGAGGTGGTACTGGGTAGACCGGACCGTGCAGGCGCACTGGAGCTCTTGAGCACCGAGCCTGCCCAACCTTACCTGGTTGAATGCTCACGGTCGCCCTGCCAGTGCGGCGTGGTGGAATAGCCCGCACTGGGCTATGCAGGCAAACCGGAGACACCGAGCGCAAGGCTGGTGCCATGTAAGCCGGCCCAAGGAGACGCACTGGGGACCAGCTGCGTAGAGCCGGCTTCATGGCATTAGGCTCGACGCTCAATCTAGCCCGGCCGACACGCGGAGCTGGAATATACCGCACCGGGCTATGCACCCGCACTGGAGACACCGTGCGCACCACTGCATAACACGGTGCCTGTCCGGTCTCTCTAGCCCCCCGGTAAGCACAGGGAGTCTGCCCAGGTCTCCTACCTGACGTAGCCATACTCCCTGTTAGCCCCCCCCCAAGAAATTTTTGGGGCTGCCTCTCAGGCTTCCATCCGCTACGTCGTGCTGCCTCCTCATATCTGCGCCTCTCAGCTTTCGCCGCCTCCAGTTCTTCTTTGGGGCGGCGATATTCTCCTGGCTGAGCCCAGGGTCCTCTTCCTTCTAATTCGTCCTCCCATGTCCATACCTCCTCTTTGGGCTGCTCCTGTTGCCTCCTCTCCTGCTGCACCTTTGGGCGGCTACACTCCCCTGGTTTAGCCCAGGGTCCTCTCCCGTCAAGGATTTCCTCCCATGTCCAGAAATCCTTATTGCGCATCTCCTCGCGCTGCTCCTGCCTGTTGACACGCTGCTTGGTCCTTTTGTGGTGGGTGATTCTGTAACGGTCTTCTTGATGAGAAGGAGAGTCGGACCAAAATGCGGCGTGTAGATTGCGATCCATGTTTATTGTGACTATAGCAACACGAATCTAAATACAAACAGTGCAAAATAATAAACGTAATGAAAACCGAAACAGCCTAAACTGGTGCAAACTAACACTAAGGACAGGAACAATCACCCACAAACACACAGTGAAACCCAGGCTACCTAAATATGGTTCCCAATCAGAGACAATGACGAACACCTGCCTCTGACTGAGAACCATATCAGGCTGAACATAGAAATAGACAAACAAGACATGAAACATAGAATACCCACTCAGATCACACCCTGACCAATCAAAACATAGAAAATACAAAGTAAACTATGGTCAGGGCGTGACAGTAGTCTACATTTATAACTGTAGAGTTAGTTTCCTTCAGTTTGTAGTCTACATTTATAACTGTGGTGTTGGTTTCCTTAAGTTTGTAGCCTACATTTATAACTGTAGTCTTAGTTTCCTTCAGTTTGTAGTCTACATTCATAACTGTAGTCTTAGTTTCCTTCAGTTTGTAGTCTACATATATAACTGTAGTCTTAGTTTCCTTCAGTTTGTAGTCTACATTTATAACTGTAGTCTGAGTTTCCTTCAGTTTGTAGCCTACATTTATAACTGTAGAGTTGGTTTCCTTCAGTTTGTAGTCTACATTTTGCATAATTTCATTCCTCTTACCTTTCTTTCCTCTGTCATGTCCGTTTGAGTTGTTCCCGAGGGTCGCTAGCATTAGTGGATTATATTAGGTTGACGTTGTGTAATAATTTGGGACACGGTGTCTATTAGAATCATTATGGAAGTCAGACCACACTTAGCAGGTTAAACCTGGAGCACGGTTCACAACGTACGCGATAACAGTTCCATAATTACTGAGAATTAGAGTAGATTTATAGGACTATTGTTCAACCCTTATTGTACACTTTTTTTTCCACCTTCCAAAATGACATTTTAAATTTAAAAAAAAATATTCAACCTGGCAATTCAGTTAAGAAGGAATACTTATTTTACAATGACGGCCTACCCCCGGAAAAATCCGGATGACGTGGGGGCCAATTGTGCGCAGGCCTATGGGACTCCCAATCACGGCCTGATGTGATGCAGCCTGGATTCGAACCAGGTACTGTAGTGACACCTCTTGCACAGTGGTCTAAGGCGCAGTGCCATCTACCAACTGGTATTTTAAAACTACCAGTTGGTAGATGGCATTCTTTCATTGATCACTATTTTCAGAATTCCATTCTCTCGATGTATTCTAGTCTGTTCATTAAAATTCTATTTAAAGGCACACCGTATTTAAAGGGATGGCTTAAGTTAAATGTACTGAAAAGTGGATGAGGATTTTCAGTGGTTGAATTAAGACTTATTACGCGTGCACAAGGGAACCACACCTGCAAAGCCCATTACGCACCTTCACAAGGTAAGACCGAATACCAACTACTAAGAAGTGCGTAGGAGAGGCGTACCTAGGAGAGGCGTCATTTTGGAAAGGCGTCGGAGTGCTTTCCAGCCGAAGACTTCGTGTATATATTAAGTTTACTTTTTTGTGACTTTTTTTAGTTTGTTTTGGACTTCGGTGAGGTTTTTTTTCAGCTGTTCAGACACACAAACACAAGAAAAATTCTGGAGACAAGCTGAAGTTCGGAGCCAAAGTCTACGCCCCTTCATAGTTGAATAGTCAACAGTAGGGATTCATTAATAAGGCTTTGTTGTCATTCAACGAGAGATAACCCATTTCCATGCACATTTCTTTTATTGAAAAATACTGCAACAAACATCTTAGATGTAAAATTATGCAACTAAGATTACTTCAGCAAAAAACGTATGAATTAATGACAGATTTCTTGAGTTATCTTAGATTCGTTCTAAGATGGTGTACAGTATACTGGCTACAGTGTCTCAAAATGGACAAACAGTACTATTTTATCAAGCGAAAGTAGTTTAAGGAAGTATGGGAGCTCACTCCTTTGGCTCGGCTAGGCGCCAGACTAACTGAAGCATGCTGACGATTTATGTCGGGATATCGGGTCCTTGGTGAAAGCCACAGGCCTTTTTAAAGGAACTAATTCATCAACCATGTATCTGTCAATAACTAATATAGTCATGGGTAGTATCTCTACAAATACAGTCATGGGTGGTATCTCTACAAATACAGTCATGGGTAGTATCTATACCAATATAGTCATGGGTGGTATCTCTACAAATACAGTCATGGGTAGTATCTATACCAATATAGTCATGGGTGGTATCTCTACAAATACAGTCATGGGTAGTATCTATACCAATATAGTCATGGGTGGTATCTCTACAAATACAGTCATGGGTAGTATCTATACCAATATAGTCATGGGTGGTATCTATACCAATATAGTCATGGGTGGTATCTCTACAAATACAGTCATGGGTAGTATCTCTACAAATATAGTCATGGGTGGTATCTCTACCAATATAGTCATGGGTGGTATCTCTACAAATATAGTCATGGGTGGTATCTCTACAAATATAGTCATGGGTGGTATCTCTACAAATACAGTCATGGGTAGTATCTATACCAATATAGTCATGGGTGGTATCTATACCAATATAGTCATGGGTGGTATCTCTACAAATATAGTCATGGGTGGTATCTATACCAATATAGTCATGGGTGGTATCTCTACAAATACAGTCATGGGTAGTATCTCTACAAATATAGTCATGGGTGGTATCTCTACCAATATAGTCATGGGTGGTATCTCTACAAATATAGTCATGGGTGGTATCTCTACAAATACAGTCATGGGTAGTATCTCTACAAATATAGTCATGGGTGGTATCTCTACAAATACAGTCATGGGTAGTATCTATACCAATATAGTCATGGGTGGTATCTATACCAATATAGTCATGGGTGGTATCTCTACAAATACAGTCATGGGTAGTATCTATACCAATATAGTCATGGGTGGTATCTATACCAATATAGTCATGGGTGGTATCTCTACAAATACAGTCATGGGTAGTATCTCTACAAATACAGTCATGGGTGGTATCTCTACCAATACAGTCATGGGTGGTATCTCTACTATTCACTCAAAAAGGAAAAGGCACCCTGGGAAATATATCACACCGTTTAATTACACTTTTATTCCACTGTAGAGTGAGTGCATTTTATATTTCACTTCAGAGTAGAGTGAAATACTAATTAGTTCAGCGTATTGTGAATTTCACACAGCCAGTGTTAATTTTCTACTCTGTGTAGGGTGACAGAAACATTGTCTTAAATGTTAACATTTCAACACTTTCGAAAGTGTTGAATTCACTCTGTTGAGTGTGAAGGCATATGCACACCGCAAATGTTAAAAAAATGAACAGAGGTGTTCTGAAATAAACATGAGACACAGGGACCGTTTCTGTCATTCCCACAGCACTGAGAATCCTAGGTGTGTGTGTGTGTGTGTGTGTGTGTGTGTGTGTGTGTGTGTGTGTGTGTGTGTGTGTGTGTGTGTGTGTGTGTGTGTGTGTGTGTGTGTGTGTGTGTGTGCGTGTGTGTGTGTGTGTGTGTGTGCGTGCGTGCGTATGTGCGTGCAATTTTCATTTTCCTACTAGGACTCCATTTTCATATCAGGCGACCCCACGTGGTGTTGCGACCCCTAGGTTGGGAAACGCTGGCCTAATCACTTTGGAGGTGTTTGTCGTTTTGTTTTTTGTTTTTCAAAGAAGCCACGTCCCATGTTTCTATTGTCCTCCTTTATTTCACATTTCAAATGCTGTACACTATAGCTGTGCAGACCTGGGTTCAAATAGTATTAGAAATCAATTCAATTACATTTTCGGCGCTTGATTGATCTTGCCTGGTTTAACAGATTAATAGAATAGTCCCAAAACTGCAAACTCCGCCCATTTGGCACTCTAGGCCAGAACAAACACTCAACATTTTGAACCCAGACGTGTAGCTTTGCAGAGCTCTTTTTTTTTTCAATTGCTTCCACCTTGTGAACACATCAATTATAACAGGACTGTGACATAGAGATCCAAGATTGAATTACTTTACCTACCCTCAGTCCCAACACCTGATTATTACAGGAATAATTACCGTTCATCGTCCTCAATATTACAATTAAAATAAATAAAATCCCATCACACGTTTAGTTTTTTCTCCAAGAAAAGATATGACATAAAATTACACCTCACAAAGTATCTGCACGGTAACACGACCAAGGGAAGCCATTTAAACACAATATTGTATCAAAATGCAGATATATATATATATCTCTATTATAATCATCAACTTCCTACTTACAAAACAAAAAGGACGTTTATATTTTTCTACTTCCACATGCAGTTCTCTCTGATCAAGTTTATTTCTTATTAACTGAACGATTCATTGATTTATTCTATATATATATATATATATATATATGGTTTTCTTTTCCTCTGTGTTTCCCTCTCTAGTGTTGAGGATTGAAGACACAGCAGGAGTTGGAAGAGGGAACCGTATTTCCCCATCATTTGTTGTCATGGCAACCACATCGCATATCGGTCTATCTTCAATCAATGCACTCACCTTTCTCTCTATCACGCACACGCTTTCTCAGACACACACACACACACACACACACACCACACACACCCACACACACCACACACACACACACACACACACACACACACACACCACAACATGTGTACAAACTGTAAATGTGTACATGAGACTGAGTTGCACACTTGTACATACCCACCCACCCACACACCACACACACACCCACACACACCCACACACCCACACACACCACACACACCCACACACCCACACACACCACACACACCCACACACACCACACTCTCTCTCTCATTTATGATATAGAGTACATTTCAAAACACTCTTTCACCGGATCCCTGATACAGGACATGTTTTGCACATTGGCACATCAAAATGTACTGGGTGAAACAGAAGAAAACCATTGACCCTCCCCAATACTCTGGGGTTGCAATGATGCCAGTAGATACATGTACACAGTCAGTCAGTAGTATATTAAATCCAGAAACCACTTTGGCTTCAACTGTCCATCTGTCCAGCTGCCCATCAGTCCAAAGGGAAGGTTTGAAGAGAGAGGATGTGGTTCTCTTTCTTCTATTCTTCTACCACTCCTTCCCCTCAGGCCCTGGAGACATGGACGTGTTCAGTGTTGCTAGCTCTTTCCCATCTTGGCGATCAGCTCGTCACAGATCTTGGTCAGTTCTTCGATCTCTTTGTTCTTTAAGGAAGAGAGACAAAACCAGGAGGTTAGAGTAATTCCGTGTTCATTTCGTCCCCCCCAAAATTGTGACTAAAATATTTGTATAGCCTTTAGCTCAGGGGGCTAACAGGAGACCTCGGTTTGAATCCTGTGTCCGTCACAAATAATGCGTGCACCCTGGGGCATTTATTGACAAAGCGTGATTATCTAGGACTTCATGGTCCCCCCCGTCCATGAAATCTTATCCATTGTGAAAAAAAAGGCTAAACTTATCCGAGATCAGTACCTTCTGCTCAAGAGTTCTCTCCAGTGAGTCCACCTTCATAGTCTCCTTCCTGAGAGAGGCCTGGTACGCTGCTGTCTCCTGACGGGACTTCATCCTCACCTGGGCGATGTCGGAGTTCGCCCTGAGATACACAAACAGGATGTTAGTGTCATGGTGGTCAGAACATACAGGATGTTAGTGTCATGGTGAGAACATACAGGATGTTAGTGTCATGGTCAGAACATACAGGATGTTAGTGTCATGGTGGTCAGAACATACAGGATGTTAGTGTCATGGTCAGAACATACAGGATGTTAGTGTCATGGTGGTCAGAACATACAGGATGTTAGTGTCATGGTCAGAACATACAGGATGTTAGTGTCATGGTGGTCAGAACATACAGGATGTTAGTGTCATGGTGGTCAGAACATACAGGATGTTAGTGTCATGGTGGTCAGAACATACAGGATGTTAGTGTCATGGTCAGAACATACAGGATATTGGTGTCATGGTCAGAACATACAGGATGTTAGTGTCATGGTGGTCAGAACATACAGGATGTTAGTGTCATGGTGGTCAGAACATACAGGATGTTAGTGTCATGGTGGTCAGAACATACAGGATGTTAGTGTCATGGTGGTCAGAACATACAGGATGTTAGTGTCATGGTCAGAACATACAGGATATTGGTGTCATGGTCAGAACATACAGGATGTTAGTGTCATGGTGGTCAGAACATACAGGATGTTAGTGTCATGGTGGTCAGAACATACAGGATGTTAGTGTCATGGTGGTCAGAACATACAGGATGTTAGTGTCATGGTGGTCAGAACATACAGGATGTTAGTGTCATGGTGGTCAGAACATACAGGATGTTAGTGTCATGGTGGTCAGAACATACAGGATGTTAGTGTCATGGTCAGAACATACAGGATATTGGTGTCATGGTCAGAACATACAGGATGTTAGTGTCATGGTGGTCAGAACATACAGGATGTTAGTGTCATGGTGGTCAGAACATACAGGATGTTAGTGTCATGTTGGTCAGAACATACAGGATGTTAGTGTCATGGTGGTCAGAACATACAGGATGTTAGTGTCATGGTAGTCAGAACATACAGGATGTTAGTGTCATGGTGGTCAGAACATACAGGATGTTAGTGTCATGGTAGTCAGAACATACAGGATGTTAGTGTCATGGTGGTCAGAACATACAGGATGTTAGTGTCATGGTGGTCAGAACATACAGGATGTTAGTGTCATGGTGGTCAGAACATACAGGATGTTAGTGTCATGGTAGTCAGAACATACAGGATGTTAGTGTCATGGTCAGAACATACAGGATGTTAGTGTCATGGTGGTCAGAACATACAGGATGTTAGTGTCATGGTCAGAACATACAGGATGTTAGTGTCATGGTCAGAACATACAGGATGTTAGTGTCATGGTGGTCAGAACATACAGGATGTTAGTGTCATGGTGGTCATAACATACAGGATGTTAGTGTCAATGTGGTCAGAACATACAGGATGTTAGTGTCATGGTGGTCAGAACATACAGGATGTTAGTGTCATGGTGGTCAGAACATACAGGATGTTAGTGTCATGGTGGTCAGAACATACAGGATGTTAGTGTCATGGTGGTCAGAACATACAGGATGTTAGTGTCATGGTGGTCAGAACATACAGGATGTTAGTGTCATGGTGGTCAGAACATACAGGATGTTAGTGTCATGGAGATCATCTGATCACCTCTATCAACAACAAGTAACTGGATCACAGTTGGCCGATTGAGATTCTATAATATCTGTGGTTGTCTATATCTTTCTGTTTTTATTTAATTTAGTGTTTTGAGACAATCCACTATAGATGGAGTTTGACTTGACTCGGTTGAATACGTATGAGTTCTAACATGCTTTGAATGTCACGGTGAGTGCAACCAGAGTGTGCGAGGTGCACTCACTTGTCTAGTTTCTCCTCGGCGTGGATCTTCAGGGCCTGGTAACGTTGTTCCTCCTTACGGACCCTGGACAGATACTCCTGAGCGCATTTCTTCAGCACCTCCTCATTCTGAGAGACAGGTAAAGGAGAGAGAAAGAAAGTTTTCACTTGCAAAGATCCTGTTTTGTGATTGGTCTAATTCTGTTGAATGCACAGATTGGAAGTGTTTCTAGATAAGAGCATCTACTATATCACTAGAAGGTATACGGTAAGCAGACATACGTCATCGTCGACATTGATGGACAGCCATTAGCAGTGTGTGCGGTAGTAAGGTTGGTTGGTGTTTGTGTGTGTCTGTGTGTATGTATGTGTCTCTCTGTGTGTACCCACCTTGCGGTAGCCCTCGAGGACGTCCTTCAGCTTCTCGTAACGTCTGAACAGTTCAGCCAGACTCTTCTCTACAGAGTTGAGGTCTGAAAGAGCCTGGTCCTTCTCTATGATCAGCTGCTGGATGGTGTGGTGAGACAGAGACTTATCCTTCTGCTCATCGTCTGGAGGGAGGGAGGAGAGAGATGGAGGGAGGGAGAAGAGAGAGGAGAAAAGACAGAGAGAGAATAGAGAGAGGAGGAGGAGGAGAGAGAGAGAGAGAGAGAGAGAGAGAGAGAGAGAGAGAGGACAGAGTGAGAATAGAAAGAGGAGGAGAGAGCGAGAGAGAGAGAGGAGAGGACAGAGAGAGAATAGAGAGAGAGAGAGAGAGAGCGAGAGAGAGAGAGAGAGAGAGAGAGAGAGAGAGAGAGAGAGAGAGAGAGAGAGAGAGAGAGGAGAGAGGACAGAGAGAGAATAAAGAGAGGATAGACATGAGATGGGAAGGAGGGGGGGATAGAGAGAGGGAGAGAGAGAAAGGATATAGATTAGATTGTATTCCTGGTACTTCACACACAGACACTAACACATTTGCTCATACACATTCTCATACGTAAAAAAGCCCAGCTATAGACACAGACGGACAGACACACACACACACACTTGCTCATATGCATATCAACATACACAACCCACATGCTTACTTACATACACACACACGAACACACACAGATTAGAAATCAATAAAAGCACAGTAGGTTCCAACAGTAGTTAATGATGCCTGCGTTAGGGACATTTTAGCATGAAGGCGATATTGATCAAGCGTGTATTTCTGGTGTGAAGCGTGCAGACAGAACAAACACTGAACGATGAGTGAAATGAACGAGATCCAGACTTCGGGAACGAGCAACACACTGACATTGTAACGTTCCAACCCTATTTAAGCAGTGGTTAATAACGAGTTAGTGGGTTTACAGGCTGGGAGACCAGGGTTATGGTAGAGAAATAAACATTCCGTTCTCTGGCGAACAGAATACATTTTAGAGTGGCCTTTTATATAACAGTGGTGTCTAATTTGACTATGTTTTCTGTCCTCAGCTTATGTAAAGCTTTGAAAGCCTGTTTGCAGATGAAGAGAGAAGTCCCAATGAATGGCACAAGAGTCTAAGGGTATATATGCCTTGGGTTATATGTCTAGGCTTATCTACAGTATGTTAGCAAATGTTGTATACAAAAATACAGTTAAACACAATGTAGGAACCTATTACTGGAGCCATCCAACTCTGTAGAGGGTTTTGTTCCAGCCCAGCAATAACACACCTGATTCAACTTATCAAATCTAGTTGAGTTGATAATCAATTGTGCTTATTGCTGGGCTGGAATCGAAGTCTGCTCAGCCAGTAGATCAGGGATCAGTGGAACAACGTTGACCAACGTTGGTATGCAGTTTTATGTTGTTCATCTGAAATGAGGCTTTAGTAATAACAGACTACTTGTTACTACTCAATTATATATTAATGTTTATACTAACATGTTTAATCTTTACATACCAGTTATCTGTTGTTGTTTACACTAATGTTTAATATTTACATACCAGTTATCTGTTGTTGTTTACACTAATGTCTATTTTTTTGTCTAGTTTTAAGATCTCTAATCTGTTTTCATTTGATTGTCTCTCTCTCTCTCTCTCTCAGTATATCAGCCACGTGAATCCATTGTGCAGCTTACCATATGACATGCATCGCCAACGCAGCCATAGGCCTACAGTATGATGGCATTGCTGGCCTTAAGGGCATCTGTCATCTGAAGCAGAGAATAGCTCAAACTCACACATTGTTTACATGTTGAGCTCTATGTTGTCAATTTAAAACATTAGACAATGTATATGAGGTGAATTATATATCAGATTGTGTACATGCCTTTTAAGTGCTGACATATACAATTGTTTAGTGCAAATCCAACCCTTGTAATGTAGGTACAGTATGACAATAAGGAGATGACAGTCAGGCAACAGGCGATTAGCATTACAGCTAACAGTTAAACTACAGGCGATTAGCATTACAGCTAACAGTTAAACTACAGGAGATTAGCATTACAGAGCATTACAGCTAACATTTAGGCTACAGGAAATGAGCATTACAGCTAACAGTTAAACTACAGGCAATTAGCATTACAGCTAACAGTTAAACTACAGGAGATTAGCATTACAGCTAACATTTAGGCTACAGGAAATGAGCATTACAGCTAACAGTTAAACTACAGGTGATTAGCATTACAGCTAACAGTTAAACTACAGGAGATTAGCATTACAGAGCATTACAGCTAACATTTAGGCTACAGGAAATGAGCATTACAGCTAACAGTTAAATTACTAGCGATTAGCATTACAGCTAACATTTTATGAGGTTCATTTTAATTTATTGAATTAATTTGCTTGAAAAATTATTGCAGTTGTTCCCATCGATAGACAGTACATGGTTGCTCTATATATAACTGACCCTGAATAAGCTAGCGACTGGGCTAACACAGCTAACCTTTTAGGTCAATAATATGCTGTTTTTATTAACATTTTGCTGGCTTTATAATCGTGAGAGTGATTAATTAACTAGTAGCTTGCTAGTTAGTTATACCTAGGTAGCTTACAAGTTTAGTTGACTTTTCTTAAAACAAACCTTATTGTGGCTAGCTACTTCTTGTCCCTCATGCTAGCTTTTACAACCAATTATCACTTCAGAAACATCCCCCACAAAGCCAGCATTGTAGACCATTTCTCCCTTCTCGCTGCAGCTTTAACTCATCTCGAAACAACAGAGAAGCGAGCTGCAAACGTTCTAAAATGGTTTGAAAACCAGCGCACTGCAAACGTTCTAAAATGGTTTGAAAACCAGCGCACTGCAAACGTTCTAAAATGGTTTGAAAACCAGCGCACTGCAAATGTTCTAAAATGTTTTGAAAACCAGCGCACTGCAAACATTCTAAAATGGTTTGAAAATCAGCGCACTGAAAACGTTCTAAAATGGTTTAAAAACCAGCGCACTGCAAACGTTCTAAAATGGTTTGAAAACCAGCGCACTGCAAACATTCTAAAATGGTTTGAAAATCAGCGCACTGAAAACGTTCTAAAATGGTTTAAAAACCAGCGCACTGCAAACATTCTAAAATGGTTTGAAAATCAGCGCACTGCAAATGTTCTAAAATGGTTTAAAAACCAGCGCACTGCAAACGTTCTAAAATGGTTTGAAAACCAGCGCACTGCAAACATTCTAAAATGGTTTGAAAACCAGCGCACTGCAAACATTCTAAAATGGTTTGTGAAACCCAGCGCACTGCAAACGTTCTAAAATGGTTTGAAAACCAGCGCACTGCAAACGTTCTAAAATGGTTTGAAAACCAGCGCACTGCAAACGTTCTAAAATGGTTTGAAAACCAGCGCACTGCAAACGTTCTAAAATGGTTTGAAACCCCGTGGTTGTTTTGTTGTCACGTTTAGTCCTTACTACGGCACTCGGAGGAACAAGGCATTTGATTGGTTTGACGTGTTGCGAGGGTTCACTGATTTACATCAGGTTCCGACCCCTCTTTAGCTGATTTATACCATGAAACTTCCGACGAAGCTATGGTTTAACTAATTAATACTGCCAAGCTCACGTATGATCTCCAAGGACCTATACACACCGAACAGGGACTGTGTGTGTGTGTGTGTGTGTGTGTGTGTGTGTGTGTGTGTGTGTGTGTGTGTGTGTGTGTGTGTGTGTGTTAGGGAGAGAGAGTTAAAGGTTCCTGCTGTGTACTTCAGGGGAAGAAAGAACAAAAAGCGTGAAAGTCTCGCTTATGGAAATCTGGTGTTGTGTAGAAACTAACGAAGGTACACTTTCACCAGTTAGCTCACAGAAAAGTCTGGAAAAAATGAAAGACAACAGAAATGGGAAGATGAATGTCACTTCTATCTCTCTTTTGACAGATGGATGTGATCTGAAGTCACAAACAACTAACAGGGCAGAGTCCTCGATACTCACCTGGCAGCCCTGTTACACAATAGGAGCAGCAGAACACAAAAGAAGGAGTTGTGTTATCAAGCTGGGAGGGCAGCAGGACACATGGGTTGGGAGTCAATCCGTTTCAAATCTAATTTCAATTAAAACGTGTCTCATAAACCAGGTTTCCATCCAATTGGCGACAGATTTTCATACGAATATTCTAAAATCTATACTAATAAAAATGTGCATAGTTTCCCACCAGAGATGAGTTTCCATCAAGTTGACTTATTGCGGATAAAAGTCCGTACCGAATTAAAAAAAATATCAGCTAAATGGGATTCCATATAATTCTACTGAGCTACAGTCATATATTTATTCATTTATTTTGCTCCTTTGCACCCCAGTATCTCTACTTGCACATTCATCTTCTGTACATCTACCATTCCAGTGTTTAATTACTATATTGTAATTACTTCGCCACCATGGCCTATTTATTTCCTTAACTTACCTCATTTGCACTCAATGTATATAGACTTTTTGTTTTCTTTTGTTCTACTGTATTATTGACTGTATCTTTGTTTATTCCATGTGTAACTCTGTGTTGTTGTGTGTGTCGAGCTGCTTTGCTTTATCTTGGCCAGGTCGCAGTTGTAAATGAGAACTTGTTCTCAACTTGCCTACCTGGTTAAATAAAGGTGAAATACATTTTTTTTAAAAGATGTCTTTAAAGTTTACCGAGAATTTAGCTGTTTCCAGCAGTTTATGACCTTGTTTAATCCGACATGTAGGTCTACTTTACTCGCATAAAAAAGGTTGAATGGAAATCGGCCTATCCCATCCATATCATTCAATACCCACTGCACAGGAATGGGAAAAGTACCCAATTAATTCAATTTAATTAATTCATTAAAGCATTTCCATTTCTAGCGTAATTTATTTTACAGACACAAAAAGATCCTGCCTTGTCTCGAGTATTTTGTTTTGTTGACATTTGGAAAGTTTACCGACAAAATGTCTTGTTTTCTGTCGTGATTTTTTCTTTTATCCGACTATACATAAAAAAGGTTGTCGGAAACCTGCTTATAGAGACAAATGTAGGAAAATTATAATTTACAGTTACTTCCTGGATTGACAGAACTGAATGAGAATTGACCCCAACCCTGCAGGACACGTGAGAGAGCAGTAGCCGTGGTAGAACAAAAAAAATGGCGGCTCACTCCTTTTAGCGAGAGTGTCGAGTGTTGTACAGGGTTGGGGTCATTTTCAATTTGGTCCATTTCGTGAAGTAACCTGAAATTCCAATTCTAACTGTTTTCTCATAGAGAAGCATTCTGGACAATTGGAATTGGAATTTCTGTTAAAACTTCCTGGATTGATTGAAGTTGACCCCATATCCCTGACGCAATATGAACAATGGGAATGAAAATCTTATTAAAAAAATAATAATAATAAATTCAGAGCAGAGCTTCAGAAATGTTTCAGAGGTGGAAAGGGAGAAGTGAACGAGAGTAGTGAGATAAAAAGGACAACGAGTAAATCTTTGTTTGATCTGGAAGATAATAATAGCTGGAAAGCGTAGACCATTGAATTATTGTATGTCATACAATACAGAAAAACTGAAAGGTTTTGATGAGCAAGGTGGAAACACACTGTAGCTTGCATCACGTGGATTCATCTTTAAAAATTTACTATTAACATACTGAAAAGGTTGTGAGGAACAACAAACCACATATTGGTATAGCAATCGTGTACTGTATAAAACCCAGGTGCTATGCTGGGGTTGGTAGATTTATGTATGAGAAACTACACAGAGAAACACTCACCAATCATCTGTGCAATGGTCTTCTCATACTCTGCCACGATTCTCCTGTGAGCCACAAACGGCAAAGATTAATTAATTATAAACAGACACATTTTCTAGTGTTTGTTCTTTATCTTTCTTTCTTTATAAATCTAGAATGTTTCTTAAAGGCACACATGAGATCTCAGACAGGAAGTAATGTGTCAAAATACCAATCATGTGCTTTCTTCACAGAGGCAATCACGCACAGTGTTGTCACCCACAAGTGTGAGGTGGACGAGGCTATCTTTAAACCTCCATAAAGATAGCCTCGTCCACCTGTCTAAATCTGCCTTGGCTTTGTTTTCAATGCCACTGACTCCATTTCTCTTTCTCTCTCTCTCTCTCTGTGGCAATGCATTCAGTAAACTATATTAACATGGAAAGTAAACACTTCCATTGTCAAGGTAAACACATAACACCAATGGTCCAACATAAATATACTAGACTGTAAGTATTAAAGTGATAACAATGACAACGAGAATGTTAATCATATTAACTCCCTCTCTCTCCCCCTTCCCTCTGTCTCTGTCTCTCTCCCCCCCTCCCTCTGTCTCTGTCTCTGTCTCCCCCTTCCCTCTCTCTCTCTCTGTCTCCCCCTCCCTCTGACTCTGTCTCTCTCTCTTTTTCTCTCTCTCCCTCTCTCTCTTTCTCTCCCTCTCTCTCTCTCCCACCACCCTCTCTCTCTCTCTCTGTCTCCCCCTCCCTCTCTCTCTCTCTGTCTCCCCCTCCCTCTGTCTCTGTCTCTCTCTCTTTTTATCTCTCTCCCTCTCTCTCTCTCTCTCTCTCTCTCTCTCTCTCTCTCTCTCCCCTTCTCTCTCTCTCCCCCCTCCCTCTGTCTCTGTCTCTCTCTTTCTCTCCCTAACTCTCCCCCCCCCTCTCTCTCTCTCTCTCTTTCTCTCTCTCTCTCTCTCTCTCTCTCTCTCTCTCTCTCTCTCTCTCTCTCACTCCCCCTCCCTCCCTCCACCTTCTCACTCTCTCCCTCACCCCCTCCCTCTCTCTCTCTCTCTCTCTCTCTCTCTCTCTCTCTCTCTCTCTCTCTCTCTCCCTCTCCCTCTCTCCCTCTCTCCCCCTCTCTCTCTCCCCCCTCCCTCTGTCTCTCTCTGTCTCTCTCTCCCTCTCTCTCTCTCTCCCCTTTCTCTGTCTCTCTCTCCCTCCCTCTCTCTCCCCCCTCCCTCTCTCTCTCTCTCTCTCTCCCTCTCTCTGTCTCCCCCTCCCTCTCTCTCTCCCCCCCTCCCCCTCTCTCTCTCTCTGTTTCCCCCCCTCCCTCTGTCTCTTCTCTCTCCCTCCCTCTCTCTCCCCCTCCCTCTCTCTCTCTCTGTCTCCTCCCCCCTCCCTCTGTCTCTCAGCAGTTTGTGTCCCCATTAGAATTCCTTAAAAGTATATCCTTCCTCAATTTATCAAATGAATTACAGGCATGATGGGATAGGTGAACACACAGTGTACACAATGCCATTAATTTCTAAACAAATTACTTCAAGGAAGGGAGGAAGAAATGATAATAGCATTCATTTATTCATTTGTATTTTAAGGAGTTCAAATGAGGCCACAGCCTGTGTGCTAGTGCCTCTCTCTCTCGCTCTCTCTCGCTCTCTCTCTCTCTCTCTCTGCCTATGACAATGCTGCTTGTTTGGGGTTGCCAGAGAGTGGGTAGATTAGCCGGGCCTCCCCTCTTAGCTACTTAACCCTCCTTATCCCAATCAGCCTAATGATATAAGCCTATAGGCTCTCATAGCCAGCTGGATCTCCACCCTATCCCAATCCACCTCCCCAAAACTCCACCACCACCCCAACCCTCCACCCCAAAACCACAACACCCCAAACCACCACCCCAACCCAACCCACCCCCCCAAAACCTGAACAACCCCAAATTCTAATATCCCATAACTCTTTACATGAATGCGGAAAATTTCTTAACGAAGGGACCAACTAGTAACCAACGTCTCTGGTCCCATGAACCTGTACTTCGTTATCTTCAACCAAGCTGACGGACTGACAGGTGATCAACTCACCTCATCTCCAGCACTTCCTGTCGACTGTCCTCGTATTTCCTCTGCCACTCCAGTACCTCCTTCTCTTTGGACACGATCTGAAAGGTAGGATAAATAGGACTTTCTTAGGTACACATCACATAAAGAACTGTGAAGACATCGGGCCGTAGTGTTTATATTTACATCAGTATACAAAAAAAAAATGCATGTGTTTTTATCTATATCATCTGCATTTGTATTGACTATACTGTTGAACGTCAACCTGTTCCTCCAATACTGTCATACAGTAAACTTCCCACAATGGATATGAACTTGACAGCAGTGAGTGGTTTGGGAGTAGGTCTAGAGGGGTACCTCTTCTCGTGCGATGCCCAGGGAGTGCTCCATGTCTTTGGGTGGGTAGGGGCTCTCCCTCTCCCCCTCTCCGTAGCCCGCTGTCCGGGTGTAGAGAGAACTCTTGGTATCCGCGCAGTCCCTGTCCAGTGTTGATGACATCACTTCTCTGTCTCTCTGCTGCTCACCGAAGCCAGGTCAGGGGAGAGGAGGAGGAGGAGGAGGAGGAGGAGGAGGAAGCGGAGGAAGAGGAAGAGGAGGAAGAGAAGGGGGAGAGACACAGGAACAGACCATTAGTTAGGTATCTGGTTGATCTAATGATGACAGAAAACTAGGGTTTCGTTCTGGAAGCTTTCCCAGAAACCCCAGTTGGAAGATTGTGGAATCCTCCATCCAGGATTTCTGGAAAACCTGGGAAAGTTACCTGCACTTTAAACCCCTAAAGACAATGCACACTCTTTGAAGGATCCTGAACCAAACCAAGCCACAAGGCTGCATCATATCGGATCAGAAAGATGCCCCAAACCAAGATGCTCCACACCAAGATGCCCCAAACCACGGCCAAACTCAATATGCAAAATGATGCAGCCTCTGTAATGATGCTCTTGGAGACTTAGGCAGCTGGTAGCAACATGTTTGGATGGAGCAGTCCTCAATGCCAGTGATTGGCTGATGCTGCAACAGCTTGGCTGTAATTGGGTCTAGGCAGGGGAAAGAGGCGGGATATGTCTACTGATAGATGAATGCTGCATGATACTGGAGAGGGACAGGGATAGGTAGTAGCACAATGTTAGTGTCATGAATCACGTGACTAAGCGCATCACAATGTCAGAGGAAGCTGTTATGATTTTGATAGGTGTAAAAGGTCCTGTGTAAAACACTTGATTTCCAATCTGACCTGGAACCAGTTTTATATGAACACATCTAACTTCCACTGACTGTATGTCTCCACTGCCCACAGGTTAGAGTAATTGACGAGGCGGCAGGGTCGCCTAGTGGTTAGAGCGTTGGGCTAGTAACCGGAAGGTTGCAAGTTCAAATCCCCGAGCTGAAAAGGTCTGTCGTTCTGCCCCTGAACAGGCTGTTAACCCACTGTTCCTAGGCCGTCATTGAAAATAAGAATTTGTTCTTAACTGACTTGCCTAGTTAAATAAAGGTTAAAAAAAAATTTGACAGGGTTTTTCCATATTAGACAAGTTCAGTAGCGCTTGGTCCCATACAGCAGAACATCAACTTGGATACTTTTTTAAACTAAAAAACATGAAATATCTGAACACAGAATCTGATTATGACATCATAACACAGAATCTGATTATGACATCATAACACAGAATCTGATTATGACATCATAACACAGAATCTGATTATGACATCATAACCCAGAATCTGATCATAGAGTTGCGCACCCCCCCCCCCCCCCCCCCCAAAAAAAAACAGTCGGGGATGGTTTAATCCTCCCTGTGGGGGATTAGGGGATTGGGGCCTCATGGGGGTGTGGGAGACTTAAAGCCCCACTAATACAGTAGTCCTGTGTTGGGTCTAGCTGCAGCATTTAACCACTAATACCTTTCTTATTCTATAGTATGATATTATAACACTGGCTCTACTGCTTAAGGTCCATAGAGACAACCTGTAGCAGTTGTATGGATAAGCAGGTCCAAGAAGACTTGGTAGTCTTAGGGATTGGACCTCAGTCCCCAAGACAGCCACCAACTGCGCTAGCCAACATACTGTAGAGCCAAAGACTGGATTTGATTAGTATCCCCATTAACTGAGGCCTTGATGACAGCTAGTATTCCTGAGGATTGGCTCAGTCAACCTGCCACCAACTGGGTAAGCAGCCCACTCTGTCCCGATTTAAATAATGAACATCCAGGTACATCCCTTGGACAGTATACTAGTCTATCTCTGGGCCTTACCCCATATCTTCCCATTAGTGTCAAGTAGAGACCGTACCCCATATCCATCCCCTTAATGTCAAGTAGAGATCGTACCCCATATCCATCCCTTTAGTGTCAAGTAGAGACCGTACCCCATATCCATCCCCTTAATGTCAAGTAGAGACTGTAACCCATATCCATCCCCTTAATGTCAAGTAGAGATCGTACCCCATATCTTCCCATTAGTGTCAAGAAGAGACCGTAACCCATATCCATCCCCTTATCGGTGTCCCTTCCACGGGACGGTTGAGCTAACGTAGGCTAATGTGATTAGCATGAGGTTGTAAGCAATAAGAACATTTCCCAGGATATAGACTTTTTTATTGTGTTACACTCTCCTACATTCATTTCACATTTCCAAAAACTTCAAAGTGTTTCCTTTCAAATGGTACCAAGAATATGCATATCCTTGCTTCAGGGCCTGAGCTACAGGCAGTTAGATTTGGGGATGTCATTTTAGGTGAACATTTTTAAAAAGGGGAGGATCCTTGAGAGTATCCATCATTTTCACTTGTCTGACCACTTGCATGATGATGAGTTTCTCACACAACTGGCCTGTCTGGGTGATGTTTTTTCTCACCTGAATGATCTGAATCTAGGATTACACAACATTGTAGAGTTATGTGCATCCTTTCAAACACACCCTTCTCATTAACCTGTGGTGAGTTATTCTCAATTTTATATGAACAAATAAGGTTTTATATGTAAGATGGTTCAATACAGAGCAAAATGATTGATTATTATTATATTCTTATGTGTGCCCTGGTCTTTTAAGAGCTCTTTGTCACTTCCCACGAGCCGCGTTGTGACAAAAACTCACACTCATTCTTGTGTTTAATAAATGTATCGTATAGTGTGTGTGTGTGGCAGGCTTACAATGACGGCAAGAAACAACATTTGAGATTGCACTGACCCTGGTTGTCACGCCCTGACCATAGTTTGCTTTGTATGTTTATAGGTTTTGTTTGGTCAGGGTGTGATCTGAGTGGGCATTCTATGTTGGATGTCTAGTTTGTCTGTTTCTGTGTTTGGCCTGATATGGTTCTCAATCAGAGGCAGGTGTTAGTCGTTGTCTTTGGTTGGGAACCATATTTAGGTCGCCTGTTTTGTCATTGTGGGTTGTGGGTGATTGTCTATGTTAGTTGCTTGTGTCAGCACAGCTCTTATAGCGTCACGGTCGTTTTTCGTTTATTGTTTTTGTATTCAGTGTTCAGTGCTTTCTTTAATTAAAATATCATCATGAACACATGCATGGTTTGCTAACTACCTCTCTCAAAGAGTGCAGTGTATAAAGTCAGAACATCTGATGCCTCAGCCACTGCCTGTCACTAAGGGAGTACCCCAAGGCTCGATCCTAGATCCCATGCTCTTCTCAATTTACATCAACATCAACATACTGGTCAGGCAGTAGGATGCTATCTCATCCATATATATTCAGATGATACATACTCAGCTGGCCCCTCCCAGGATTGTGTGTTAAACACTATGCAACAAGTCTTTCTTAGTGTCCATCAAGCTATTTCTCTGCCCTTAACCTTGTTCTGAAAACCTCCAAAACAAAGGTCATGTGGTTTGGTAAGAAGAATCCTCCTCTCCCCACCGATGTGATTACTACCTCTGAGGGTTTAGAGCTTGAGGTAGTCACCTCATACAAGTACTTGGGAGTATGGCTAGACGGTACACTGTCCTTCTCTCAGCACATATCAAATCCGCAGGCTAAAGTTAAATATAGACTTGGTTTCCTCTATCGTAATCACTCCTTTCACCCCAGCTGCCAAACTATTTTAAAAAATTTGATTTAACCTTTATTTAACTAGGCAAGTCAGCTAAGAACAAATCCTTATTTACAGTGACGGCCTACCCCGGCCAAATCTTAACGTGGACGATGTTGGGCCAGTTGTGATACAGCCTGGAATCGAACCAGGGTGACACCTCTAGCACTGAGATGCAGTGCCTTAAACAGCTGCGCCACTCGGGAGATCTGATTAACCCTGATTCAGATGACCAACCTACACATGCTAAATTACGGAGACGTCATTTATAGATCGGCAGGTAAGGGTGCTCTCGAGCGACTAGATGTTCTTTACCATTCGGCCATTAGATTTGCCACCAATGCTCCTTATAGGACACATCACTGCACTCTATACTCTGTAAACTGGTCATCTCTGTGTACCCGTCGCAAGACCCACTGGTTGATGCTTATTTATAAAACCCTCTTAGGCCTCACTCCCCCCTATCTGAGATATCTACTGCAGTCGTCATCATTCACATACAACACCCGTTCTGCCAGTCACATTCTGTTAAAGGTCCCCAAAGCAAACACATCCCTGGGTCTCTCCTCTTTTCAGTTCGCTGCAGCTAGCGACTGGAACGAGCTGCAACAAACACTCAAACTGGACAGTTTTATCTCCATCTCTTCATTCAGTATTAATGCTAAATTGTAATTATTTGTATAATTATTTATTGCCTTACCTCCCTACTCTTCTACATTTGCACACACTGCATATAGATCTTCTGTTTTTATTTTCTATTGTGTTATTGACTGTACATTTGTTTATGTGTAACTCTGTGTTGTTGTTGCACTGCTTTGCTTTATCTTGGCCAGGTTGCAGTTGTAAATGAGAACTTGTTCTCAACTGGTCTACCTGGTTAAATAAAGGTGAAATATATATATATATTTTTATAAAAAATTCAGACTCAATCATGGACACTCTTACTGACAGTTGTGGCTGCTTCACGTGATGTATTGTTGTCTCTACCTTCTTGTCTTTGTGCTTTTGTATGTGCCCAATAATGTTTGTACCATGTTTTGTGCTGCTACCATGTGCTGCTACCATGTTGTGTTGCTGCCATGTTGTTGTCATGTTGTGTTGCAACAGGGGGGCCTTTTGCCAACGGCCCTATCTCCTGACTAGGCTTACCCAATGGACCTATCTCCTGACTAGGCCTAGCCAACAGACCTATCTCCTGACTAGGCTTACCCAACAGACCTATCTCCTGACTAGTCCTACCCAACGGCCCTATCTCCTGACTAGTCCTACCCAACGGCCCTATCTCCTGACTAGGCTTACCCAACATACCTATCTCCTGACTAGGCTTACCCAACGGACCAATCTCCTGACTAGGCTTACCCAACGGACCTATCTTAACTTAACTATCTGGTGTGACTACACATAGTTTCACTACAGACCTTAGATGGAAGATAAATGAACCATCTGTATCTGGAAACTTCTACTGACTTCTCTTCTGAAGCAAGGCGGTAAAGATGTGGGGGCTTGTTGGGTTATTTTAGGAGACAAAGTCAGTCAGTCAGAAAACAGGAATGTGAGATCACAGATAAAAGGCTCAAGAGTAGCTGATCATCCTGCTTCACTCTCTCCCGTCAGATTAAGGAATGAGGAGGGTTACAAAATACTAGTTACTTTCCCCAAATTCCCAGGTCACGCTAGTGTTAATGGAAGCCTCTCCTGTTCAGGCCGGTAGCCGACATGTTCGGGCCGGTAGCCGACATGTTCGGGCCGGTAGACGACATGTTCGGGCCGGTAGCCGACATGTTCGGGCCGGTAGCCGACATGTTCGGGCCGGTAGCCGACATGCTCGGGCCGGTAACCGACATGCTCAGGCCGGTAGCCGACATGCTCAGGCCGGTAGCCGACATGCTCGGGCCGGTAGCCGACATGCTCGGGCCGGTAGCCGACATGTTCGGGCCGGTAGCCGACATGCTCGGGCCGGTAGACGACATGTTCGGGCCGGTAGCCGACATGTTCGGGCCGGTAGCCGACATGTTCGGGCCGGTAGCCGACATGCTCGGGCCGGTAGCCGACATGCTCAGGCCGGTAGCCGACATGCTCAGGCCGGTAGCCGACATGCTCAGGCCGGTAGCCGACATGTTCAGGCCGGTAACCGACATGTTCAGGCCGGTAGCCGACATGCTCAGGCCGGTAGCCGACATGCTCAGGCCGGTAGCCGACATGCTCAGGCCGGTAGCCGACATGCTCAGGCCGGTAGCCGACATGCTCAGGCCGGTAGCCGACATGCTCAGGCCGGTAGCCGACATGCTCAGGCCGGTGGCCGACATGTTTGATACACAGCCAAGAAAAGAAAGGCCCAGCACTCTTTAAGTTAATTGGTTCAGGAGAATGGAGGTCAGGGTCTGGAAGCCGTGTTAGTGATGTCACACGGGGAAAAAAGGGGAGGGGCAGAGACGGTTGATGTTGCTGTTATTGTTTAGTAACAGCCATGGGTTCACACACACACACAATGGTGTGACTAGAAGGGGGAGGGGGAGGCAGGCTGAGACACGCTCATGCTGCTCACACACACACACACACACACACACACACACACACACACACACACACACAAGCACGCACACAGAGAGAGAGAGCAGGTACAGGTGCAGGCTGGCTCAGCTCAGTACCTGGGGGGTGACAGTGGAGAGGGAGGGGCTGTCTGAGATGTATTTGGCTACCTGAAGAGCCTCTATCCTCAGAGCAGCTAGAACCAGTTCCTCCTGAGACGCAGGTAAGAGGGAGGAAGAGAGAGGAAGGGGTGGAGGCGGGGGGAGAGGGAGGGAGGAAGAGAGAGGGAGGGGGGGGGAGGAGGAGGTGGGGGGGTGTTGCGGGAGGGTGGAGGAAATGGGCAGGGGGGGAGACATACAGAACCAGAAGTTGAGTTACACACACCTAGGCTGCTTACTTCTCACTTATAGTACCCACTAACACCTACAGTACCCACATTCTCACCTACAGCACCCACATTCTCACCTACAGTACCCACTCTCACCAAGAGAACCCACATTCTCACCTACAGTACCCACATTCTCACCTACAGTACCCACATTCTCAGGTACAGTACCCACATTCTCACCTACAGTACCCACACTCTCACCTACAGTACCCACATTCTCAGCTACAGTACCCACATTCTCACCTACAGTACCCACACTCTCACCTACAGTACCCACACTCTCACCTACAGTACCCACACTCTCACCTACAGTACCCACATTCTCACCTACAGTACCCACACTCTCACCTACAGTACCCACTCTCACCTACAGTACCCACACTCTCACCTACAGTACCCACACTCTCACCTACAGTACACACACTCTCACCTACAGTACCCACATTCTCACCTACAGTACACACACTCTCACCTACAGTACCCACTCTCACCTACAGTACCCACACTCTCACCTACAGTACCCACTCTCACCTACAGTACCCACACTCTCACCTACAGTACCCACTCTCACCTACAGTACCCACACTCTCACCTACAGTACCCACACTCTCACCTACAGTACCCACACTCTCACCTACAGTACCCACATTCTCACCTATAGTACCCACACTGTCACCTACAGTACCGACACTCTCACCTACAGTACCCATATTCTCACCTATAGTACCCACATTCTCACCTACAGTACCCATATTCTCACCTACAGTACCCACATTCTCACCTACAGTACCCACTCTCACCTACAGTACCCACTCTCACCTACAGTACCCACACTCTCACCTACAGTACCCACACTCCCACCTACAGTACCCACTCTCAACTACAGTACCCACTCTCACCTACAGTACCCACTCTCAACTACAGTACCCACTCTCAACTACAGTACCCACACTCTCACCTACAGAACCCACTCTCACCTACAGTACCCACATTCTTACCTACAGTACCCACACTCTCACCTACAGTACCCACTCTCACCTACAGTACACACACTCTCACCTACAGTACCCACACTCTCACCTACAGTACCCACATTCTCACCTACAGTACCCACACTCTCACCTACAGTACCCACTCTCACCTACAGTACCCACACTCTCACCTACAGTACCCACACTCTCACCTACAGTACCCACACTCTCACCTACAGTACCCACTCTCAACTACAGTACCCACTCTCAACTACAGTACCCACTCTCAACTACAGTACCCACTCTCAACTACAGTACCCACTCTCACCTACAGTACTCACACTCTCACCTACAGTACCCACACTCTCACCTACAGTACCCACACTCTCACCTACAGTACCCACTCTCAACGACAGTACCCACATTCTCACCTACAGTACCCACTCTCAACTACAGTATCCGCACTCTCACCTACAGTGCCCACACTCTCACCTAGAGTACCCACACTCAACTACAGTACCCACATTCTCACCTACAGTACCCACACTCTCACCTACAGTACCCATTCTCACCTACAGTACCCACACTCTCATCTACAGTACCCAAATTCTCATCTACAATACCCACATTCTCACCTACAGTACCCACACTCTCACCTACAGTACCTACTCTCAACTACAGTACCCACTCTCACCTACAGTACCCACATTCTCACCTACAGTACCCACTCTCACCTACAGTACCCACACTCACCTACAGTACCCACACTCTCACCTACAGTACCCACACTATCACCTACAGTACCCACTCTCACCTACAGTAACCACACTCTCAACTACAGTACCCACTCTCACCTAAAGTACCCACACTCTCACCTACAGTACCCACTCTCTCACCTTATGACTCAACGATTTATCAATATCAACAGACTAGACAACAGACTGGACAACTGACTAGGCAACTGACTCGACAACTGACTATACAACTGACTAGACAACAGACTAGACAACATATTACAGAACAGACTAGACAACAGTCTAGACAACATATTAGAAAAAAGACTAGACAACAGACTAGACAACAGACTAGACAACAGACTAGACAACATATTAGAAAAAAGACTAGACAACAGACTAGACAATTTATGGAAAACAAACTAGACAACAGACTAGATGACAGACTAGACAACATATTTTTAAACAGACTAGACAACTGACTAGACAACTGACTAGACAACAGACTAGACAACAGACTAGACAACAGACTAGACAGACAACAGACTAGACAACAGACTAGACAACAGACTAGACAACAGACTAGACAACAGACTAGACAACAGACTAGACAACAGACTAGAAAACATGTTGAAAACAAAGAGAGACATACACATTAGAGTAAACACAGACAATCTCATTTATCAATAATATAACTACGATTTATCAATAATATAACTACGATTTATCAATAATATAACTACGATTTATCAATAGTATAACTATGATTTATCAATAGTATAACTACGAGGGATAGAGAGGATCCAAACGGGAAGGAGGTTGGCACACGAGGGAGGGGAGCACAGCACACTGTCTGACTCTAATCAACCGAGAGAGGACTCTGACTCTAATCAACCGAGGGAGGGGAGCACAGCACACTGTCTGACTCTAATCAACACACCTGTAGTTTGAGTGCGAAGGCAGTGGGGTTGGTCTCTGCCAGGTCAGTCTCCACAGCCTCCAGGTAGGCTAGGGGGTCAGGGCACTCAGACAGCCTGGCTAAGAAGGGTACGTCTGGGGATGGGCCAGGGGCTGGACCTTGGACCTCCATAGAGCCCTGGGTAGGTTTCTACAGAGGTTGGCAGCAGGGAGGGGGAGGAGGGCCAGGAGCGGGGCGAGGAGCGGGGCATGGAGGGGGTCAGCATTGCGAAGCAAAGCATTGCGCATTGTCAGCAGGAGGTTGGGAGCTGGGTAGCTGAGACTGAGGTGTGTTGTTTGTAGCTGGCTGGTAGGTAGCTTATGGTAGTTAGTTTATGGTTGTTACTTTATGGTAGTTACCTTCTGGTAGTTACCTACTGGTAGTTACTTTATGGTAGTTACATTATGCTAGTTACTTCATGGTAGTTAGTTTATGGTAGTTATCTTCTAGTAGTTACTTTATGGTAGTTACCTACTAGTAGTTACCTTCTGGTAGTTAGTTTATGGTAGTTATCTTCTAGTAGTTACTTTATGGTAGTTACCTACTACTAGTTACCTTATGGTAGTTTGTTTATGGTAGTTACTTTATGGTAGTTACTTTATTGTAGTTACTTTATGGTAGTTACCTTCTGGTAGTTAGTTACCTTATGGTAGTTACTTTATGGTAGCTAACTTATGACAGGGCTTTCAGAGTAGCTGATGAGGTTAATGTACCTATTGAGCATCAACTTCTGCGTCTACACCCTAGGCTATACCGTACAGTATTTAGGGTTGTCATTGTCGCCCTCTAGTGTCTACATGACCACATGACAATAACACAGACAGTCAGGTGGTATGGATTAAGAGAGGCCTCGGCATAGTGAACCCGGGAAAGAACATCTGACGTAACATTGTATCCTGAGAGGAGCCTGATGCAAACAACTGTCACATGCAGATGAAAGATGATGAGAAACATACTGTAAATGCAATGATACATTTTCTTCTGGAATTTGTTTTGCTTTAGTGAGGTAGATTGACAGCCAGGCAGTTCAGTGCTGTTCTACTCACCGCACCATGCTCAATGTCTGTGCTCTGTGTCCGGCTGAGTGACTGGCTCTCTCTCTTCCTGGTCTTCTCTTTCTCTCCAGTGGACCCCTCAAGACCGGGTCGAGACCCTTCTGGACCAGGTCTGGAGCCCAGCACAGGAGTCTTCATCTGGGCTGTGATCTGGGCCTCTATCTCCTCAAAACTCCTACTTGGAGGGGGAGAGAGAGAGAGGGGAAGGAGGGATAAGGAAAATTATAGAGAATATATCTGGGTATATGGGTGTGCGCTTATGGATAATGTGTTTGTTATGTGGTAAATCGGCAAGTACAAGAACAACTGAAAGCGGTAGTAAGGAACAGCAGGTAGCCTAGTGGTTAGAGTGTAGGGACGGCAGGTAGCCTAGTGGTTAGAGTGTAGAGGAGGCAGGTAGCCTAGTGGTTAGAGTGTAGGGACGGCAGGTAGCCTAGTGGTTAGAGTGTAGAGGAGGCAGGTAGCCTAGTGGTTAGAGTGTAGGGACGGCAGGTAGCCTAGTGGTTAGAGTGTAGGGACGGCAGGTAGCCTAGTGGTTAGAGTGTAGGGGCGGCAGGTAGTCTAGTGGTTAGAGTGTAGGGACGGCAGGTAGCCTAGTGGTTAGAGTGTAGGGACTGCAGGTAGCCTAGTGGTTAGAGTGTAGGGGCGGCAGGTAGCCTAGTGGTTAGAGTGTAGGGGCGGCAGGTAGCCTAGTGGTTAGAGTGTAGGGACGGCAGGTAGTCTAGTGGTTAGAGTGTAGAGGCGGCAGGTAGCCTAGTGGTTAGAGTGTAGGGACGGTAGGTAGCCTAGTGGTTAGAGTGTAGGGACGGTAGGTAGACTAGTGGTTAGAGTGTAGGGACAGCAGGTAGACTAGTGGTTAGAGTGTAGGGACGGCAGGTAGTCTAGCGGTTAGAGTGTAGGGACGGCAGGTAGCCTAGTGGTTAGAGTGTAGGGACGGCAGGTAGCCTAGTGGTTAGAGTGTAGGGACGGCAGGTAGACTAGTGGTTAGAGTGTAGGGACGGCAGGTAGCCTAGTGGTTAGAGTGTAGGGACGGCAGGTAGCCTAGTGGTTAGAGTGTAGGGACGGCAGGTAGCCTAGTGGTTAGAGTGTAGGGACGGCAGGTAGCCTAGTGGTTAGAGTGTAGGGACTGCAGGTAGCCTAGTGGTTAGAGTGTAGGGGCGGCAGGTAGCCTAGTGGTTAGAGTGTAGGGTCGGCAGGTAGCCTAGTGGTTAGAGTGTAGGGACGGCAGGTAGTCTAGTGGTTAGAGTGTAGGGACAGCAGGTAGACTAGTGGTTAGAGTGTAGGGACGGCAGGTAGTCTAGCGGTTAGAGTGTAGGGACGGCAGGTTGCCTAGTGGTTAGAGTGTAGGGACGGCAGGTAGCCTAGTGGTTAGAGTGTAGGGACGGCAGGTAGACTAGTGGTTAGAGTGTAGGGACGGCAGGTAGCCTAGTGGTTAGAGTGTAGGGACGGCAGGTAGCCTAGTGGTTAGAGTGTAGGGACGGCAGGTAGCCTAGTGGTTAGAGTGTAGGGACGGCAGGTAGCCTAGTGGTTAGAGTGTAGGGACTGCAGGTAGCCTAGTGGTTAGAGTGTAGGGGCGGCAGGTAGCCTAGTGGTTAGAGTGTAGGGGCGGCAGGTAGCCTAGTGGTTAGAGTGTAGGGACGGCAGGTAGTCTAGTGGTTAGAGTGTAGAGGCGGCAGGTAGCCTAGTGGTTAGAGTGTAGGGACGGTAGGTAGCCTAGTGGTTAGAGTGTAGGGACGGTAGGTAGACTAGTGGTTAGAGTGTAGGGACGGCAGGTAGACTAGTGGTTAGAGTGTAGGGACGGCAGGTAGTCTAGCGGTTAGAGTGTAGGGACGGCAGGTTGCCTAGTGGTTAGAGTGTAGGGACGGCAGGTAGCCTAGTGGTTAGAGTGTAGGGACGGCAGGTAGACTAGTGGTTAGAGTGTAGGGACGGCAGGTAGTCTAGTGGTTAGAGTGTAGGGACGGCAGGTTGCCTAGTGGTTAGAGTGTAGGGACGGTAGGTAGACTAGTGGTTAGAGTGTAGGGACGGCAGGTAGTCTAGTGGTTAGAGTGTAGGGACGGCAGGTAGCCTAGTGGTTAGAGTGTAGGGACGGCAGGTAGCCTAGTGGTTAGAGCGTTGGGACGGCAGGTAGTCTAGTGGTTAGAGTGTAGAGACGGCAGGTAGCCTAGTGGTTAGAGTGTAGGGGTGGCAGGTAGACTAGTGGTTAGAGTGTAGGGACGGTAAGTAGCCTAGTGGTTAGAGTGTAGGGACGGCAGGTAGTCTAGTGGTTAGAGTGTAGGGACGGCAGGTAGTCTAGTGGTTAGAGTGTAGGGACGGCAGGTAGTCTAGTGGTTAGAGTGTAGGGATGGCAGGTAGTCTAGTGGTTAGAGTGTAGGGACGGCAGGTAGACTAGTGGTTAGAGCGATGGACTAGTAACCGAAAGGTTGCTGGATGGAATCCCTGAGCTGACAAGATAAAAATGTGTTGTTCTGCCCCTGAGTAAGGCAGTTAACCCACTGTTCCCCGAGCGCTGTGAAAGTTGACAAAGGCAGTTAACCCACTGTTCCCCGGGGGCTGTGGAAGTTGACAAAGGACCGAACAGCCCCCTACAACTCTTTGATTCAGAGAAAGGGACTGGAAACTCAATCTGTGTGCATGTGAGAGAGAGTGAATTGATTTAGTCCTATTTGTTATAATTATTACTGCTCACGTTGATAACTATATGTGACTAGACTAGAGGGTGTGTGTGTGTGTGTGTGTGTGTGTGTGTGTGTGTGTGTGTGTGTGTGTGTGTGTGTGTGTGTGTGTGTGTGTGTGTGTGTGTGCGTGCTCGTGTCATTTACTGCCTTTCAAGATGAGAGAGGACATTATATATATATTTTTAATGAGGTGTGGCCTTATTTCTATTACAGCATATTGGATGACTGTCATTCATATTCCATTCACCCAGTTCAATGTAACATCGATAGGTTTAGGCTACTACATGAGGATCACATTTTCCCTTTATCCATCATGAGGTTGCTACAACCTAGCCTATGAATGAATGTTTACAACGTAGGTGCACAAATCGAGAGACTTGTACACTCTTGCCTGCATCTAGCATCTGGGGTGTAATTATTACTGCAAACATTCTGTTTTGCAACTAAAACGAGATTCTTATTGGAACAAAAATCAGCTGGTTCCCTCCACGTTTTGTTCCGTTTGCTTCTGTTTAATTAAGTGGCTAAGCCGGCGGAGGAGGTAAGCACTATGGAATTGTTTTATTAATACCAAGCATCATTATACTAAGCTATATGGAATTGTTTTATTAATACCAAGCATCATTATACTAAGCTATATGGAATTGTTGTATTAATACCAAGCATCATTATACTAAGCTATATGGAATTGTTTTATTAATATCAAGCATCATTATACTAAGCTATATGGAATTGTTTTATTAATACCAAGCATCATTATACTAAGCTATATGGAATTGTTTTATTAATACCAAGCATCATTATACTAAGCTATATTGAATTGTTTTATTAACACCAAGCATCATTATACTAAGCTATATGGAATTGTTTTATTAACACCAAGCATCATTATACTAAGCTATATGGAATTGTTTTATTAATATCAAGCATCATTATACTAAGCTATATGGAATTGTTTTATTAATACCAAGCATCATTATACTAAGCTATATGGAATTGTTTTATTAAGAAGGTCATACCAAGCATCATTTAGCTATTTGATTTAGAATTTTAAGATCACTTGAAGTATCAACATTTTTTACAAAATAGATATTTGTAGGAATTTTTTTGGGGGGGAACTATTAGGCCATAAAAAACACATTGAGTAACAGATTCACTACATGGAACAACAGATACAGTGGGGCAAAAAAGTATTTAGTCAGCCATCAATTGTGCAAGTTCTCCCACTTAAAAAGTTGAGTGAGGCCTGTAATTTTCATCATAGGTACACGTCAACTATGACAGACAACACAACAGCAGTCTGTGACCAGGTGAAAAAGAAACTCTCCAAGCCAAACCTTCGTATCATAACCGCTAACTGCTCCACACAGCCTACATTGTTGTCACCATATTAGCGAAGGTCATAGTCAACATAGTGACTAGAACTAACGCGTTAGTAAACATGCTACAATCAAGCAGTACAGTGTACAGCAAGCAGTTGAGCAGTTACACCGGCAGGCCCCAGTGGCAATAAATTTAAAAAAAACTTACCATGACTTGGAAGAGTTGCAGTGTTGGATAGCCTTAGCCAGCTAGCTAACATAAATAGCATTCCTCTCTGTTTGAGTCAGGTTGTTGAGTAGGCTAAATTAGCTGCATTGTTTTAGTCAGTTTATTTGGTGACGTGAATATATTTAGTATAATTTTACATAACAAGGATAACTTTTTCACTATTTTTCTTTTTCTGAAATTCACTGAGTAGGACGTTCCTCCCCTTCCTCCTCTGAGGAGCCTCCACTGGTGTGTGTGTGTGTGTGTGTGTGTGTGTGTGTGTGTGTGTGTGTGTGTGTGTGTGTGTGTGTGTGTGTGTGTACCCTGTGCAAGGAGAGTTGAGTTCTGATTCTTGGTTAGGCTTGGTCAGGCTGTCTGTCACAGAGTCCAGCTTCAGGTAGAGAGTCGAAGGTTTCTTCACAAACAGAGTCTATGTATATATAGAGAGAGAGAGAAAGGCAGATAAACATTCAGCAAGAGTTAAACCATGTCAGATACACAAACACACATGTTTTCTTTGATGATCAGAAGAAACTAAAGTATGCAAGGATAGTCAGTCTCAAGGATAGTCAGTCTCAGGGATAGTCAGTCTCAAGGATAGTCAGTCTCAAGGATAGTCAGTCTCAAGGACAGTCAGTCTCAAGGATAGTCAGTCTCAAGGATAGTCAGTCTCAAGAACAGTCAGTCTCAAGAACAGTCAGTCTCAAGAACAGTCAGTCTCAAGGACAGTCAGTTTCACAAGCAAACATATAGACCTAATTAACCTGTATTAAATCTTCATAGATCAGGATCATAATATGAGCTGGTTTCAGTTCTATCTTCTTACCCCTTCTTATCTGACTGACAGCACAGATTGTGGATATATACTCACCGGCGAAGGGGGGCCGATCTTCTCCATGTACTCAATCTCATAGTCTGGCACTGAGGGAGACAATAGAACAGACAGATTTAGAGACACAAGTACGAGAGAACGAAAGAGAGACAGAAAGAGAGAAGAGAGGAGAGAGAAGAGAGATGGTTAGAGACAGAAAGACAGAAGAGAGGAGGGAGAAGAGAGATGGTTAGAGACAAAAAGGAGAGAAGAGAGGAGGGAGAAGAGAGAAAAATGAAAGAGGAGAGAGAACATCAGATACTCTAGACTGGACTGGACTGGTGGGACAGTCTGTCCGTCTATCTGTATAACAACATGACCCAGTTTAAACCCAGTCATGCAGACACAGCCTCTGGGTAGTGTGGCTCTCCTCTACCCTTCTAGGGGTCAGGGTTTAGTAAAGGGCTGGATAGCTAGCTGCATGGGCTTGCTGCCAATTGTAAATCAATAACTGGGGGAGCACACGTATGGATGACATATCGTCCTGTACATGGAGACATTAACTTTTTAACTAATTGATGACTATTTAATATAATATTTATTTTTAAACACACACACACACACACACACACACACACACACACACACACACACACACACACACACACACACACACACACACACACACACACACACACACACACACACACACATACCTCGATTGTTCTCGTTGACGAAGGCTGTGAGGTCAGATGGCTGAGGGAAGTCCTCCTGGGGGTCAGAGGTTAGCTCCGCCTCCATGGATGCCCATTTGTGATTGGCTGAGGAAGCAAGCTTCTCTTTGTGATTGGAGGAAGAGGCCAGCTTCTCCTCGTCTGTGGCGTGGTCGTCCTGTAGCGGGGGGATAGGAGGCTGGGCTTCATCTACTGGGGTGGGCTCCTGGAGCGGAGGAAGGAGGGGGTGAGGAAGTGAGGAAGTGAGGAGTTGAGGAGGTGAAGACATGAGGAGGTTGAGGAGGTGAGGAAGTGAGGAGGATGAGAAAGTGAGAAAGTGAGGAGGTAAGGAGGTTGAGGAGGTGAGGAGGTGAAGACATGAGGAGGTTGAGGAGGTGAGGAGGTGAGGAGGTGGGGAGGTTGAGGAAGTGATGAGGTGGGGAGGTAAGGAAGTGAGGAGGTGAAGACGTGAGGAGGTTGAGGAAGTGAGGAGGTGAGGAGGTAAGGAAGTGAGGAGGTGAAGACATGAAGAGGTTGAGGCAATGAGGAGGTTGAGGAGGTGAGGAGGTTGAGGAGGTGAGGAGGTGGGGAGGTTGAGGAGGTGAGGATTTGAGGAGGTGAGGAGGTGTGGACGTGAGAGTTTGAGGAGGTGAGGAAGTGTAGTGGTGAGGAGAGGTGGAGGTGAGGAAGTGAGGACGTGAGGAGGTGAGGAGCTGTGTATGTGTGTGTGTGTGTGTGTGCGTGCATGCACACATGAGTGTAAGAGAGGACTGACTCACTTGTGATGATGGATCAGACATGGCCGACCTCTTTGGGGACCTCTTGACTCTGAAAGTGTTCCTGGAACGGGAAGAAGAGAGAGACGATCAGGAGTCACTGAACACAACATGTCATCCCTGGCAGAGACTTAATCAACCAATCAAATCTATACTTAATCAATAGATACATAATATTATATATCTTATTACTAACAACTTGGGTACGTTTTTCATGTATTATTCTCTCCCTTATATTATTTGTTTACGTTCAGCTTCAGATACATGTCGTTCACATTACCTGGGGAATTTATAAAAAGACTTTCAGCAACATCCTCTGTCTATAACAAGACTGCAGCAAACCTTAAAAAGCTTAATGCTCACATGTTGTTGGATTAAAATGACAATACATTTCTACAATGAGATGTAACATCACCAGTTTAGTTAAGGAACATTATGTTGATGTAACTAGTTTAGTTAAGGAACATTATGTTGATGTAACTAGTTTAGTTAAGGAACATTATGTTAACTAGAACTAGTTTAGTTAAGGAACATTATGTTGATTCAACTAGTTTAGTTAAGGAACATTATGTTAACTAGAACTAGTTTAGTTAAGGAACATTATGTTAACTAGAACTAGTTTAGTTAAGGAACATTATGTTAACTAGAACTAGTTTAGTTAAGGAACATTATGTTGATTCAACTAGTTTAGTTAAGGAACATTATGTTAACTAGAACTAGTTTAGTTAAGGAACATTATGTTGATGTAACTAGTTTAGTTAAGGAACATTATGTTGACTCAACTAGTTTAGTTAAGGAACATTATGTTGATTCAACTAGTTTAGTTAAGGAACATTATGTTGATTCAACTAGTTTAGTTAAGGAACATCATGTTGATTCAACTAGTTTAGTTAAGGAACATTATGTTGATTCAACTAGTTTAGTTAAGGAACATTATGTTAACTAGAACTAGTTTAGTTAAGGAACATCATGTTGATTCAACTAGTTTAGTTAAGGAACATTATGTTGACTCAACTAGTTTAGTTAAGGAACATTATGTTGATTCAACTAGTTTAGTTAAGGAACATTATGTTGACTCAACTAGTTAAGGAACATTATGTTGATTCAACTAGTTAAGGAACATCATGTTGATTCAACTAGTTTAGTTAAGGAACATTATGTTGACTCAACTAGTTTAGTTAAGGAACATCATGTTGATTCAACTAGTTTAGTTAAGGAACATTATGTTGATGTAACTAGTTTAGTTAAGGACCATTATGTTGATATAACTAGTTTAGTTAAGGAACATTATGTTGATTCAACTAGTTTAGTTAAGGAACATTATGTTGATATAACTAGTTTAGTTAAGGAACATTATGTTGATTCAACTAGTTTAGTTAAGGAACATCATGTTGATTCAACTAGTTTAGTTAAGGAACATTATGTTGATATAACTAGTTTAGTTAAGGAACATTATGTTGATTCAACTAGTTTAGTTAAGGAACATTATGTTGATATAACTAGTTTAGTTAAGGAACATTATGTTGATATAACTAGTTTAGTTAAGGAACATTATGTTGATTCAACTAGTTTAGTTAAGGAACATTATGTTGATATAACTAGTTTAGTTAAGGAACATTATGTTGATGTAACTAGTTTAGTTAAGGAACATTATGTTGATGTAACTAGTTTAGTTAAGGAACATTATGTTAACTAGAACTAGTTTAGTTAAGGAACATTATGTTGATATAACTAGTTTAGTTAAGGAACATTATGTTGATTCAACTAGTTTAGTTAAGGAACATCATGTTGATTCAACTAGTTTAGTTAAGGAACATTATGTTGATTCAACTAGTTTAGTTAAGGAACATCATGTTGATATAACTAGTTTAGTTAAGGAACATCATGTTGATATAACTAGTTTAGTTAAGGAACATTATGTTGATTCAACTAGTTTAGTTAAGGAACATCATGTTGATATAACTAGTTTAGTTAAGGAACATTATGTTGACTCAACTAGTTTAGTTAAGGAACATCATGTTGATATAACTAGTTTAGTTAAGGAACATTATGTTGATATAACTAGTTTAGTTAAGGAACATTATGTTGATTCAACTAGTTTAGTTAAGGAACATCATGTTGATTCAACTAGTTTAGTTAAGGAACATCATGTTGATTCAACTAGTTTAGTTAAGGAACATTATGTTGATTCAACTAGTTTAGTTAAGGAACATTATGTTGATTCAACTAGTTTAGTTAAGGAACATTATGTTGATTCAACTAGTTTAGTTAAGGAACATTATGTTGATTCAACTAGTTTAGTTAAGGAACATTATGTTGACTCAACTAGTTTAGTTAAGGAACATCATGTTGATTCAACTAGTTTAGTTAAGGAACATTATGTTGATGTAACTAGTTTAGTTAAGGAACATTATGTTGATGTAACTAGTTTAGTTAAGGAACATCATGTTGATTCAACTAGTTTAGTTAAGGAACATCATGTTGATTCAACTAGTTTAGTTAAGGAACATTATGTTAACTAGAACTAGTTTAGTTAAGGAACATTATGTTGATTCAACTAGTTTAGTTAAGGAACATTATGTTGATTCAACTAGTTTAGTTAAGGAACATTATGTTGATGTAACTAGTTTAGTTAAGGAACATTATGTTGATGTAACTAGTTTAGTTAAGGAACATCATGTTGATTCAACTAGTTTAGTTAAGGAACATCATGTTGATATAACTAGTTTAGTTAAGGAACATTATGTTGATATAACTAGTTTAGTTAAGGAACATTATGTTGATTCAACTAGTTTAGTTAAGGAACATTATGTTGATTCAACTAGTTTAGTTAAGGAACATTATGTTGATTCAACTAGTTTAGTTAAGGAACATTATGTTGATTCAACTAGTTTAGTTAAGGAACATTATGTTGATTCAACTAGTTTAGTTAAGGAACATCATGTTGATTCAACTAGTTTAGTTAAGGAACATCATGTTGATTCAACTAGTTTAGTTAAGGAACATTATGTTGATTCAACTAGTTTAGTTAAGGAACATTATGTTGATTCAACTAGTTTAGTTAAGGAACATTATGTTGATGTAACTAGTTTAGTTAAGGAACATTATGTTGATTCAACTAGTTAAGGAACATCATGTTGATTCAACTAGTTTAGTTAAGGAACATTATGTTGATTCAACTAGTTTAGTTAAGGAACATCATGTTGATTCAACTAGTTTAGTTAAGGAACATTATGTTGATGTAACTAGTTTAGTTAAGGAACATTATGTTGATGTAACTAGTTTAGTTAAGGAACATCATGTTGATATAACTAGTTTAGTTAAGGAACATCATGTTGATTCAACTAGTTTAGTTAAGGAACATTATGTTAACTAGAACTAGTTTAGTTAAGGAACATTATGTTGATTCAACTAGTTTAGTTAAGGAACATCATGTTGATTCAACTAGTTTAGTTAAGGAACATTATGTTAACTAGAACTAGTTTAGTTAAGGAACATTATGTTGATTCAACTAGTTTAGTTAAGGAACATCATGTTGATTCAACTAGTTTAGTTAAGGAACATTATGTTAACTAGAACTAGTTTAGTTAAGGAACATTATGTTGATTCAACTAGTTTAGTTAAGGAACATCATGTTGATTCAACTAGTTTAGTTAAGGAACATCATGTTGATTCAACTAGTTTAGTTAAGGAACATTATGTTAACTAGAACTAGTTTAGTTTAAGGAACATTATGTTGATTCAACTAGTTTAGTTAAGGAACATTATGTTGATTCAACTAGTTTAGTTAAGGAACATTATGTTGATATAACTAGTTTAGTTAAGGAACATTATGTTAACTAGAACTAGTTTAGTTAAGGAACATTATGTTAACTAGAACTAGTTTAGTTAAGGAACATTATGTGGATTCAACTAGTTTAGTTAAGGAACATCATGTTGATTCAACTAGTTTAGTTAAGGAACATCATGTTGATTCAACTAGTTTAGTTAAGGAACATTATGTTAACTAGAACTAGTT
>NC_092162.1:5119863-5132363 GCF_045791955.1 Oncorhynchus clarkii lewisi | reverse complement strand
CTACTGGTTAGAGTGTTGGGCCAGTAACCAGCAGGTAGCCTAGTGGTTAGAGTGTTGGACTAGTAACCAGTAGGTAGTCTAGTGGTTAGAGTGTTGGGCCAGTAACCAGCAGGTAGCCTAGTGGTTAGAGTGTTGGACTAGTAACCAGTAGGTAGTCTAGTGGTTAGAGTGTTGAGTCAGTAACCTGCAGGTAGCCTAGTGGTTAGAGTGTTGGACTAGTAACCAGCAGGTAGACTAGTGGTTAGAGTGTTGGGCCAGTAACCAGCAGGTAGCCTAGTGGTTGGACTAGTAACCAGCAGGTAGTCTAGTGGTTAGAGTGTTGGGCCAGTAACCAGCAGGTAGCCTAGTGGTTAGAGCGTTGGGCCAGTAACCATCAGGTAGCCTAGTGGTTAGAGCGTTGGGTCAGTAACCAGCAGGTAGTCTAGTGGTTAGAGCAGTAGCTGAAAGGTGGCTGGTTCAAACACCAGAGCCGACAAGGTGAAAAATATGTTGATGTGCCCTTGAGCAAGGCACTTAACATCAACATTCTGCATGGGTGCTGTACTACTTGGGCTGATCCTGTAAACCTTATGCCGTATTTTCATTTACATATTAATCTTGAATGCAGCATACAAAAACACACATATACATCTAAATATTCTGCCACACTCTCTCTCCCCCCCCTAAAAGACTTTAGCACCACAAATATTATACTTATATATTATTACACTGCTTGAAAATATACATTGTAAAACATGTCAAACTAAAATGAGTCCAGGCACCTAAAATAATTCACAGATCCTTTTTCATTCCACTTTCACCAGTCTCTCTCTCGCTCTCTGTCTCTCTCTCTGTCTCTCTCTCTCTCTCTCTCTCTGTCACCAGTCTCTCTCTCTCTCTCTCTCTCTCTCTCTCTCTCTCTCACTCTCTTTCACTCTCTCTCTCTCTCTCTCTCTCTCTCTCTCTCTCTCTCTCTCTCTTTCACTCTCTCTCTCTCTCTCTCTCTCTCTCTCTCTCTCTCTCTCTGTCACCAGTCTCTCTCTCGCTCTCTCTCTCTCTCTCTCGCTCTCTGTCTCTCTCTCTCTCTCTCTCTCTCTCTCTCTCTCTCTCTCTCTCTCTCTCTCTCTCTCTCTCTCTCTCTCTTTCTGTCACCAGTCTCTCTCTCTCTCTCTCTCTCTCTTTCACTCTCTCTCTCTGTCACCAGTCTCTCTCTCGCTCTCTGTCTCTCTCTCTCTCTCTCTCTCGCTCTCTGTCTCGCTCTCTCTCTCTCTCTCTCTCTCTGTCACCAGTCTCTCTCTCGCTCTCAGTCTCTCTCTCTCTCTCTCTCTCTTTCACTCTCTCTCTCTCTCTCTCTCTCTCTCTCTCTCTCTCTCTCTCTCTCTCTCTCTCTCTCTCTCTATCACCAGTCTCTCTCTCTCGCTCTCTGTCTCTCTCTCTCTCTCTCGCTCTCTGTCTCTTTCTCTCTCTCTCTCTGTCACCAGTCTCTCTCTCTCTCTCTCTCTCTCTCTCTCTTTCACTCTCTTTCTCTCTCTCTCTGTCACCAGTCTCTCTCTCTCTCTCTCTCTCTCTCTCTCTCTCTGTCTCTCTCTCTCTCTCTCTCTCTCTTTCACTCTCTCTGTCTCTCTCTCTCTCTCTCTCTCTCTCTCTCTCTCTCTCTCTGTCACCAGTCTCTCTCTCTCTCTCTCTCTCTCTCTCTCTCTCTCTCTCTCTCTCTCTCTCTCTGTCACTCTCTCTCATGCTCTCTCTCATGCTCTCTCTCTCTCGTCTCTCTCTCTCTCTCGTGCTCTCTCTCTCTCCATCTCTCTCTCTCTTATTCTCCCTCGCTCTCTCTCTCTTACCAGTCACTCTCTCGTGCTCTCTCTCACTCTCTCGGCCTCTCACCTCTGTCTGGCCAGGATCATGGCATGGTGTTGGGACCCCCGGGACAGTCTCTGGAGCATCCCCAGAGTAGGGTTAGTAGGGCTGTCCCCATCCCCAGGGCTGGTGTCTCTGTATAGGGTGTCCCAGCCCCACCGAGCCCACTGCAGAGGAGACAGAGCCCCCCAGACCATGCCTGTCTCTCCTCTGCTTCTACCTCTGAACTGACTCTCTCTACTGATGCTCTCCTGTCGATTTCTCTACTATTCTCTCGACTGCCTCTCCTTTCTACCTCTGTTCTCTACCTCTCCTCTCTGCCTCTCCTCTCCGCCTCTCCTCTCTGCCTCTCCTCTTTCCTTTGGTTTCTCTATACACCGAGTCTCTACTCTTCTCCTCTCCTGCTCTCCTATCCTTCTCTCAAGAGTTCTTATTCCTTGTCTCTATCCCTCTTATATTGTGTCTCCTTCCCTCTCTTCTGCTCTTTTGTTGTTTCTTTATCCCCTCCTCCTCCCTTCTTCTCTTCTTCTCTTCTCCAGTTGTAAATGAGCCTTCCTCCCTTCCTCTCTTCTCCAGTCCTAAATGAGCCTTCCTCCCTTCCTCTCTTCTCCAGTCCTAAATGATCGTTCTAGCTGCTGAATCTCACACTAACCTGCAGATATTCTGTCAGTCTCTTTTTCTCTCCTTCCCTCCCTGGTCCTCTCTCTCCATCTCCCTCATTGGTCCTCTCTCTCCATCTCCCTCATTGGTCCTCTCTCTCCCTCTTTTTCTTTCCCTAACCACCCGGATGTGAACACGCTGGAACTGAAGATGCTGGCAGCTCTGTGTGCGGCTGTGTGAGAGACACGCATGCGCACACACACACACACACACATCTCTCTCTTCGTAGGCTATTTTAGAGGATGGAGGAAACAGTCTGTCAAAGTAAGCTTCTGTGATGAAGCATGTTCCTTCTCTCTCTCTCTCTCTCTCTCTCTCTCTCTCTCTCTCTCTCTCTCTCTCCCTCTGTTCTCTCTCTCTCTCTCTCCCTCTGTTCTCTCTCTCTCTTACGCACCCTCGCTTCTCTCTCTCTCTCTCTCCCTACCTCCCTCCCTTTTCTGCACCGATTTTTAATGAGAATCGACGGCTTGAAGCTTTGCCGTTGTCCAAGCGGTGCAGAGAACACATACACACACACACAGTGACTCTAGTCTGCTTTGCTCTACAAACACATATACACACACACAGTGACTCTAGTCTGCTTTGCTCCACAAAAACACACACACACACACACACACACACACACACACACACACACACACACACACACACACACACACACACACACACACACACAGTGATTCTGGCCTGCTCGGCTCTACAAACACACACACACCACACTAATCCGGATTTCTGAGAAATTGCGCTATTCCCTCTGACGAACCATCAAACAGGCAAAGGGTCAATACAGGACTAAGATTGAATCTTACTCCACCTGCTTTGACGCTCGTCAGATGTGGCAGGAGATTTAAACTATCATGGATTTGCAAAGGGAAACCCAGCCGAGAGCCTACCAGATAAGTTAAATGCCTTCTAGGATCTCTTCAAGGCAAGCAACACTGAACCATACGTGAGAGCACCAGTTGGTCTGGACGACTGTATGATCACACTGTCCATAGCTGATGCGAGTAAGACCTTTAAACAGGTTAATATTCACAAGGCCGCCGGGTCAGACGGATTACCAGGACGTGTATTCAAAGCTGACCAGCTAGCAATTATGTTTTCAAACTCCCCCTGACCCGAGTCAAATGTAACACCTACATGTTTCAAGCAGACCACCTATAGTCTCTGTGCCCAAGAACACCAAGGTAACCTGTCTAAATGACTACCGACCCGTAACGCTCATATCTGTATCCATGAAATGTATTTGAAAGGCTGGTCATGGCTCACATCAACACCATTATCCCAGACACCCTGAACCCACTCCAATTCACATACCACCCCAAAAGATTTACAGATGACGCAATCTCTATTACACTCCACACTGCCCTTTCCCACCTGGACAAAACGAACACCTACGTGAGAATGCTATTCATTGACTACAGCTCAGCCAGCGTTCAACACCATAGTGCCCTCAAAGCTCATCACTAAGCTAAGGACCCTGGGACTGAACACCTCCCTCTGAAAACTGGATCCTGGACTTCCTGACGTGCCGCCCCCAGGCGGTGAGGGTAGGTAACATCACATCCGTCGTGCTGACCCTCAACACGGAGGCTTCAAGTTCCTTGGTGTCCACATCTCAAAAGATCCTATCACATGGTCCAAACACACCAATCGTAAAGACGGCACAATTACTCTTCTAAGGTTCTATAGCTGCACCATCGAGAGCATCCTGGCCGGTTGCATCACCCCCTGGTATGGCAACTGCTCGGCATCCGACCACAAGGCGCTGCAGAGAGTAATGCTTACGGCCCAGTACATCACTGCAGGGCCTAACTCCCTGCCATCTAGGATCTCTATACCAGGCGGTGTCAGGAGGAAGGCACCTAAAAATTGTCAAAGGCTCCAGCCACCCAAGTCACATGGTAAGGACCGACGCGATGAGAAGCAGATACAGGGAGTCAAACGTTTAATCAGTAACAGAACAAGAAACGGGTTAACAGAGACAGACGATCATCAATGCAGAAGCAGGGAACAAAGCGTGGAAGCAGACAGACATAGGGAAGGTAATGACAGAGGTGATTGAGTCCAGGTGAGTCCGATAATCGCTGATGCACGTGGTGAAGGAAGGCAGGTGTGCGTAATGATGATGGCAGGGGGTGCGCAATACTGGGGAGCCTGGCACCCTCGAGCACCATGGGGGAAGAGCGGGAGCAGGCGTGACAGTACCCCGCGCTCTAGGGGTGCCAGCCGGCGTCCCACCTGGGCGAGCCTGACGGATCAGCCCAGGCACGGGCGCTGGACCTAGATGATCCGGCGGAGGTGTAAAACCTTACGATCAAGCTGAAGGCCTGACGTGGGATGGGCGTCTCCTGGGGAAAGAAACCTCTAGAGCCAGCTAGTGCATGAAAGCCCAACGAGCTTAACCACCCCCGGATCTATCAGTGTCGGGCCCCCGGACCCGACGTCACCACTAACCGGCACGTGAGCACTACCCTATGCTTCGGCAGGTAGCCTAGCGTTGGACTAGTAACCGGAAGGTTGCAAGTTCAAATCCCCGAGCTGACAAGGTACAAATCTGTCGTTCTGCCCCTGAACAGGCAGTTAACCCACTGTTCCTAGGCCGTCATTGAACATAAGAATTTGTTCTTAACTGACTTGCCTAGTAAAAAAAAAAGATGGCTTCTGCATTCTGTCAGGGGCGAACCCAACTATTTACATTGACCCCTCCCCTTTATGATGCATTGTTGTTGTATTTTGTACTCACTAGACTCTACCCACACACTCACTAGACTCTACCCACACACTCACTGGACTCTACCCACACACTCACTAGACTCTACCCACACACTCACTACCCACACACTCACTGGACTCTACCCACACACTCACTAGACTCTACCCACACACTCACTAGACTCTACCCACACACTCACTGGACTCTACCCACACACTCACTAGACTCTACCCACACACTCACTAGACTCTACCCACACACTCACTAGACTCTACCCACACACTCACTGTACTCTACCCACACACTCACTAGACTCTACCCACACACTCACTAGACTCTACCCACACACTCACTAGACTCTACCCACACACTCACTGGACTCTACCCACACACTCACTAGACTCTACCCACACACTCACTAGACTCTACCCACACACTCACTTGACTCTACCCACACACTCACTAGACTCTACCCACACACTCACTAGACTCTACCCACACACTCACTGGACTCTACCCACACACTCACTGGACTCTACCCACACACTCACTAGACTCTACCCACACACTCACTAGAATCTACCCACACACTCACTAGACTCTACCCACACACTCACTAGACTCTACCCACACACTCACTAGACTCTACCCACACACTCACTAGACTCTACCCACACACTCACTGGACTCTACCCACACACTCACTAGACTCTACCCACACACTCACTAGACTCTACCCACACACTCACTGGACTCTACCCACACACTCACTAGACTCTACCCACACACTCACTAGACTCTACCCACACACTCACTGGACTCTACCCACACACTCACTAGACTCTACCCTCACACTCACTAGACTCTAGCCACACACTCACTAGACTCTACCCACACACTCACTAGACTCACACACTCACTAGACTCTACCCACATGGACTCACTAGACTCTACCCACACACTCACTGGACTCTACCCACACACTCACTGGACTCTACCCACACACTCACTGGACTCTACCCACACACTCACTAGACTCTACCCACACACTCACTAGACTCTACCCACACACTCACTAGACTCTACCCACACACTCACTAGACGCTACCCACACACTCACTAGACTCTACCCACACACTCACTAGACTCTACCCACACACTCACTAGACTCTACCCACACTCCTCACTAGACTCTACCCACACACTCACTAGACTCTACCCACACACTCACTAGACTCTACCCACACACTCACTAGACTCTCCCCACACTCCTCACTAGACTCTACCCACACACTCACTAGACTCTACCCACACACTCACTAGACTCACACACTCACTAGACTCTACCCACATGGACTCACTAGACTCTACCCACACACTCACTGGACTCTACCCACACACTCACTGGACTCTACCCACACACTCACTCGACTCTACCCACACACTCACTAGACTCTACCCACACACTCACTAGACTCTACCCACACACTCACTAGACTCTACCCACACTCCTCACTAGACTCTACCCACACACTCACTAGACTCTACCCACACTCCTCACTAGACTCTACCCACACACTCACTAGACTCTAGCCACACACTCACTAGACTCTACCCACACACTCACTAGAATCTACCCACACACTCACTAGACTCTACCCACACACTCACTAGACTCTAGCCACACACTCACTAGACTCTACCCACACACTCCTCACTAGACTCTACCCACACACTCACTAGACTCTACCCACACACTCACTAGACTCTACCCACACACTCCTCACTAGACTTTACCCACACACTCACTAGACTCTACCCACACACTCACTAGACTCTACCCACACACTCCTCACTAGACTCTACCCACACACTCCTCACTAGACTCTACCCACACACTCACTAGAATCTACCCACACACTCACTAGACTCTACCCACACACTCCTCACTAGACTCTACCCACACACTCACTAGACTCTACCCACACACTCACTAGACTCTACCCACACACTCAATAGACTCTACCCACACACTCACTAGACTCTACCCACACACTCACTAGACTCTACCCACACACTCACTAGACTCTACCCACACACTCAATAGACTCTACCCACACACTCACTAGACTCTACCCACACACTCACTAGACTCTACCCACACACTCACTCACTCACACATTAACACTCTTTCACATATGCTGCTGCTACTCTGTTTATTATCTATCCTGATTACCTAGTCACTTTTACCCCCTACATACAGTACATATTACCTCAACTACCTCGTACCCCTGCACATTGACTCAGTACTGGTAACCCTAACACACACACACAGAGACACACACAGAGAGACACACACACGCACACACAGAGAGAGAGACACACACACACACACACACACACACGCAAGCACACACACACACACACACCCACGCGCACACACAGAATAGCGGATAACCTGGAGGATTATGGGAGAACTGGGGGACACAGGAGGAGACAGTCACCCCCACTGTGAACATGGAAGATTAGGGGGAGACACAGGGAGAGTCAGTCACCCCCACTGTGAACATGGAGGGAGATAAAATAAACACGAATATTGATCCATAACAACCAGAGAGATCCATAACAACCAGGGAGATCCATAACAACCAGGGAGATCCATAACAACCAGAGAGGTCCATAACAACCAGGGAGGTCCATAACAACCAGGGAGATCCATAACAACCAGAGAGGTCCTTAACAACCAGTCTCTGTCTCTTAGCCAGACAAGGGTACAGAAACCCCACCGTGTGTGTGTACCCCTTTGTCTACACACACACACACACACACACACACACACACACACACACACACACACACACACACACACACACACACACACACACACACACACACACACAGGAGAACATGAATCAGACAACAGCAGGGAGGAGAAGATAGGTGGGGGGGAGGATAGTATGACCCCCTGTAAGTTCACCATGCTGTCATTACAGACAATGGCGGCGTAAAACCTCCCCTTCACCGCGGTCAATAACCTTAGAGCCCCTGGGGCAGGTCACTGCAGAGATGGACTAGAGGAGAGGTCGGGGCCACATCAGGTAACATAAATTACAGATGTGAAGATAACGCAGATATGACAGAGAGATGAATAATCAATGGGGGGGCTGAATGGACTGGAGAAATATGACTACAAGCTTGATAAACACTGCTCACCTCTGCTGTACATGACCAACCAAAATAGTGTAATACTGCCCTACTTTTTCTCAGGTTGGCGTTTATTGAGATGAATCTTGTCCCGGAGGCAGAGCAGAGCCATTTTCACTAGATGGCAGAGCAGAGCCATTTTCACTAGATGGCTCGACTGCCAAGTCAATATTGTTTATTTATCGTAAACATTACTGAAGATTTAAAACTTTTTAAAGTTAGGGTTAGACATAATGTTAGCAGTGTGGTTAAAACAAGCTTTTATAACTTTGTTGCTGTGACAGCTAACGAGGATCCTGCTGCCTCCAGGTCATGAGTCATCCCAATAAACGACAACCTGCTACTATTTCATTAAAATATGCCTTGACCCCCTTCCCATGCCATTTACCAGATTCTTGTATCCAAAGGCACTTACAGTCACGCGTGCAATTTTACTTATGGGTGGCTCTGGGAATTGAACCCACAACCCAGACGCAGCAAGCGCCAGACTCTACAAACTGACATACAGTGAACCATATGAATCCAGAGGTGACATGACAGATATATTAAGCAAGATGGTGGTATACTCTAATAGGGACGGTAGGTAGCCTAGTGGTTAGAGTGTAGGGACGGCAGGTAGCCTAGTGGTTAGAGTGTAGTGACGGCAGGTAGCCTAGTGGTTAGAGTGTAGGGACGGCAGGTAGCCTAGTGGTTAGAGTGTAGGGACGGCAGGTAGCCTAGTGGTTAGAGTGTAGGGACGGCAGGTAGTCTAGTGGTTAGAGTGTAGGGACTGCAGGTAGCCTAGTGGTTAGAGTGTAGCGACGGCAGGTAGCCTAGTGGTTAGAGTGTAGGGACGGCAGGTAGCCTAGTGGTTAGAGTGTAGCGGCGGCAGGTAGCCTAGTGGTTAGAGTGTAGGGGCGGCAGGTAGCCTAGTGGTTAGAGTGTAGGGACGGCAGGTAGCCTAGTGGTTAGAGTGTAGGGACGGCAGGTAGCCAAGTGGTTAGAGTGTAGGGACGGCAGGTAGCCTAGTGGTTAGAGTGTAGGGACGGCAGGTAGCCTAGTGGTTAGAGTGTAGGGACGGCAGGTAGCCTAGTGGTTAGAGTGTAGGGACGGCAGGTAGCCTAGTGGTTAGAGTGTAGGGACGGCAGGTAGCCTAGTGGTTAGAGTGTAGGGGCGGCAGGTAGCCTAGTGGTTAGAGTGTAGGGACGGCAGGTAGCCTAGTGGTTAGAGTGTAGGGACGGCAGGTAGCCTAGTGGTTAGAGTGTAGGGGCGGCAGGTAGACTAGTGGTTAGAGCGTAGGGACGGCAGGTAGCCTAGTGGTTAGAGTGTAGCGGCGGCAGGTAGCCTAGTGGTTAGAGTGTAGCAGCGGCAGGTAGCCTAGTGGTTAGAGTGTAGCGGCGGCAGGTAGCCTAGTGGTTAGAGTGTAGCAGCGGCAGGTAGCCTAGTGGTTAGAGTGTAGCGGCGGCAGGTAGCCTAGTGGTTAGAGTGTAGCAGCGGCAGGTAGCCTAGTGGTTAGAGTGTAGCGGCGGCAGGTAGCCTAGTGGTTAGAGTGTAGCAGCGGCAGGTAGCCTAGTGGTTAGAGTGTAGCAGCGGCAGGTAGCCTAGTGGTTAGAGTGTAGGGACGGTAGGTAGCCTAGTGGTTAGAGTGTAGGGACGGCAGGTAGCCTAGTGGTTAGAGTGTAGGGACGGCAGGTAGCCTAGTGGTTAGAGTGTAGGGGCAGCGTAGCCTAGTGGTTAGAGTGTAGCGGCGGCAGGTAGCCTAGTAGTTAGAGTGTAGGGACGGCAGGTAGACTAGTGGTTAGTTAAATAGTGACTAGTTAAATAAAGTTTATATAAAATAATCCCCATCATGTGCGTCCCTGTCTGTCCCAGTAAGATCGTCTATGGATCCTTCAATCCACTCATTCTGACTAAAAAAAACAAGAGCACAAGCCTTACCAGAAAAGATGGAGAAATGGGAGGAAACACTGAACGCTAATCATCATTATACCTTCCCTTTGCCACGGTTAAGTAACCTTCGTTCCCCTGGGGCAGGTCATTGCAGAGATGGACTTGAGGAGAGGTCAGGAACGGGACACATCTCTGACAGGAGCAAAGACAATAAGTGCACAGTTTTTCTACTGGATGGTGTACAGTGACGGTCTAATCTTCTTGGGATCCCCGACTCTCCCGGAGGGATCATCTATAGAACCTGACGCTCAATCACACGTTGACGCTTATTGTCACAAGTCTTGTCCCGGAGGCAGAACTGAACAATTTGCTCTAAGACAGGCCAGCTGCAAAGTCAAAATTGGCTATATTATAACAATTTCTTAAAACTAAAATGTGCTTTTAATGGTCTTAAATAAGATTAGAGTTAGGCGTTAGGTTTAGCGGTGTGGTTAACCTTAGGGTTTAGGTTTTAAAATCAGATCTTATGACGTTGTGCTCGTGCCAGCTCGTGACCACTCTGCAGAGCTGCCTCCAGGACAACATTCATGACTAAAAACGCTAACCTGCAGATCAATCAGTGGCCACTACAACCAGGGATTTATGTTTCACAACAGAGGGGTATACTACGAAGCAAGCTAGATCTAGTCAGGGTTTTCTAAAGCTAGCCAGCTTCAGTTAGCTTCACATTCCACAATACTTATTTCACACCATAATTTGCAAATAAATTCATAACAAATCCTACAATGTGATTTTCTGGATTTTTTTTCACTCATTTTGTCTGTCATAGTTGAAGTGTACCTATGATGAAAATTACAGGCCTCTCTCATCTTTTTAAGTGGGAGAACTTGCACAGTTGGTGGCTCACTAAATATTTGTTTGCCCCACTGTATGTGCCCTCATGACTGTAAACCGCTTTGGATTTTTAAAAAGAACATCTGCTAAAATGTTTATATATTTTCTTCCACTTTTTTATTTCCTGATGTGGGAACACGCATGCAATGTCTTCGCAACCACAGTCCATGTGGCGTTGATACAGCCTAGTGATGTCCTTATCCATAGCTGTTACTGGCTCAAATGTTGAAGGGGGGGAAAAACGACATGTTTATTATTAAAGCTTTTGCAAAATAAAGTAATTGTTTTCTTCTTTTCTCTCTCTCTTAAAAATATCAACTTGGTTTCATTCTGACCTAGCTGGCCCTTCAATCAAGCAAGCCTTCTTATTACAGTCTATTATATCATGTAAATCCTGAATTTATGACCGGTATGACCGTGAATTTATGACCAGGAGCTGAAAAAACTCATTTTGGACAAAACTACCACTTGTTTACCATCCCCCCCTTTCTTAACCTATATCTGAAGGAGGGTTAAGGGTTAAAAAAAACATTCCATTGAAACCCCCTTAAAGACCTAGTCATGAAACACATATTTTCACAGACCCTGTAACCAAACAGTAGTGTATGTGTGAAGCTAGCTAATATAAGTCTAGCTCAATGGTTATTACGAGTTATTTTACTGAGGTAATTAACAACCTTTAGCAGCTCAGTCTACCATGTCTTTGAAGAGGACATTTTCACGTTCTGTAACGACGGTAAACATACGCATCGTCGCCATGGTGACTGAGAGCTGCTCCGCCTTACACCATATGTTTCATTGTGATTAAGAGTCCACACTAGCTTGGCCAAAACAAACACACAAACACACACACACACACACACACACACACACACACACACACATAAAATACACCCAGACTACTACATTCATATCAACATGTCTATTACTGTTGTATAAAACATTTCAAACATTGTTGACCGTGTTGTTGCTTTGGCTAGCTTGGCAGCGCTTTTGGCAACTAGCACACGGAGTCGCTGAGGGAGAGAGAGAGAGACAGAGACAGAGAGAGAGAGAGAGAGAGAGAGAGAGAGAGAGAAAGAGAGGGAGATGCTGTCTACAGGATTGATTATCTGGCTCAGTGTGAAGCTAGCAGGAGTAGTCTACATGAGGAGTAGTCTACATAAGGAGTAATCTACATAAGGAGTAGTCTACATAAGGAGTAGTCTACATGAGGAGTAGTCTACATAAGGAGTAGTCTACATAAGGAGTAGTCTACATGAGGAGTAGTCTACATAAGGAGTAGTCTACATAAGGAGTAGTCTACATAAAGAGTAGTCTACAT
>NC_092162.1:5107363-5117363 GCF_045791955.1 Oncorhynchus clarkii lewisi | reverse complement strand
TCCGAGCTGACAAGGTAAAAATCTGTCGTTCTGCCCCTGAACAGGCAGTTAACCCACTGTTCCTAGGCCGTCATTGAAATTAAGAATTTGTTCTTAGCTTGCCTAGTTAAATAAAGGTAAAATAATAATAATCCCTGTGTTTGTTTCCTGTCTCTCTGTCCCAGTGTATTTATCCCTGTGTTTCCTGTCTCTCTGTGCCAGTGTATTTATCCCTGTGTTTCCTGTCTCTCTGTGCCATTTCGTCTTGTACGTTTTTCCATGTCAACCAGCGTGTTTTCCTGTTCTCCTGCTTTTTGCTATTCTCCTTTTTCTAGTCCTCCCAGTTTTGACCCTTGCCTGTTTCTTTACTCTGTACTGAACAATTCTGCCTGCCTTGACCATTCTAACTGCCTTGACCACGAACCCATCTGCCACTCTGTACCTCCTGGACTCTGATCTGGTTTTGGCCTTTTGCCTGTCCACGACCATTGTCTTGCCTACTCCTTATTGGATTAATAAACATTGTTAGACTCCGACCATCTGCCTCCTGTGTCTGCATCTGGGTCTCGCCTTGTGTCATGATAGACAAGGTGAAAGCTACGATCCCTTATTGATGTCACCTGTTAAAACTACTTCAATCAGTGTAGATGAAGGAGGAGAAGGAGAAGGAGTTTTAAGCCTTGAGACAATTGAAACATGGATTGTGTATGTGTGCCATTCGGAGGGTGAATTGGCAAGACAAACAAGATTTAAGTGCCTTTGAATGGGGTATGGTAGTCGTTTGTTTATCCTTTATTTAACTAGGAAAGTAAGCTAACGATGCTGGCTCAATTGTGCGCCACCCTATGGGACTCCCAATCACAGCCGGATGTGACACAGCCTGGATTCGAACCTGTAGTGACACCTCTTGCACTGAGATGCAGTGCCTTAGACCACTGCGCCACTCGGGCACACCAATTTGAGTCAAGAAATGCAACTCTGTTTTGTACCCTCAGTGTATATAATTATAGATTAATAATGACAATAGCATTTTCTGAGACGTATTACAATTCTCCAAATCAATCAAACGTAATGCCCAAATATTTTTTTTTGCATGCACTCGTGTGTTTACATGTGAGCACTGTGGTCAGGTGTGACTTTTGAATGTGTCCTAGCAGCCTCTCAAGTCCAGACAGACATTGGGGATGTAGAGGCTACAGGACAGGGTTTGAATGAATTTAATCTGTGCATTTTCCTCTCATCCTCATCCAGACTGAGAGAAGGAGAACAGCAACCTTAATGAGTCTATTAAGTAGTACTTCAACTAGTCTCGCGTAGTCATATCTCCAAAATCATGTTGTCACACCTCCATTTGGAGGTCTGAAGAATTTTGTATTATGCCCCGTACCCATGGTGATGTAGTTCATTATGCCCCGTACCCATGGCGATGTAGTCCATTATGCCCCGTACCCATGGTGATGTACTTCATTACACTGTGCTTCATCTCCACACTACTGGACAGATAGCATGGGGAGGGTTTCACAATACAAGACAAGATGGACAGCGTAGTCTCTCGTCAGAGATCGCATTTATTTTGGGACTACAAAAAAATATGACCTTTTCATTCAAGACAGGATAAACATATTGTTTCAGGTGATAATAAAACATGTTTAGTTTAGTTACTTTTTCCTCAACTAGTTTCTCTAACTTTCTAGCAAGTCAAGCTAGCTTACAGAGCTGCTAGCTAGCTAGCGATAAACCATTAATTCTAGTTTACAGAACTGCTAGCTAGCTAGCGATAAACCATTAATTCTAGCTTACAGAGCTGTTAGCTAGCTAGTGAAAAACCATTAATTCTAGCTTAAAGAGCTGTTAGCTAGCTAGCGATAAACCATTAATTCTAGCTTACAGAGCTGCTAGCTAGCTAGCTAAAAACTAGGCTTGGTGGAAGATACTATAGCTAGCCACCTCCACCTAATAATAATAATAAATAAACAACTTTATTATCCCACCATATCAACAGCCAATGTGTATTATTTAACATTACTACTATATTAAAATTGTAGTCACTTATGGTGTAATTGTTTAGAAGTGTCTAGCTATCCCATAAAGCCATCGCCCGAAAACCACATATTTTCATCTTGTTCTTGTTGACGGACTTTGGCTGCAGTAAAACAAGGCAAAGTTTAGAAAAATTCAAGGTACACGATGGAGTCTATAACCATAAGGGGGCGCTGTTATACCACTGTTTCGTGGATGGTCTCTATTGAAACGAATGATATCTGACGCAACGCAACGGACCGCTCAGATGTAAATGGGGCTCGAGTCTAACCAATTCGAATCGTCGTCTGGATTTCGACGGCTACATTTTGATTGGATGATATATTTTAAGAACCCTCCCCCTCACATGCCCTTAAAAAGGAGTGCTGCGTGTAATGTTTACTGTTTTCAGAGTCGATGAAGGCATTATACAACTGCTCTGCTTGAACTCTACGGGGGAAAAAGGGAAGTTGTGGCCATGTCCACCTACAGTCTAAGGTAAACGTTTATTGTATCAAGTTGTGGCCATGTCCACCTACAGTCTAAGGTTAACGTTTATTGTATCAAGTTGTGGCCATGTCCACCTACAGTCTAAGGTAAACGTTTATTTTATCAAGTTGTGGCCATGTCCACCTACAGTCTAAGGTAAACGTTTACTGTATCAAGTTGTGGCCATGTCCACCTACAGTCTAAGGTAAACGTTTATTGTATCAAGTTGTGGCCATGTCCACCTACAGTCTAAGGTAAACGTTTACTGTATCAAGTTGTGGCCATGTCCACCTACAGTCTAAGGTTAACGTTTATTGTATCAAGTTGTGGCCATGTCCACCTACAGTCTAAGGTAAACGTTTACTGTATCAAGTTGTGGCCATGTCCACCTACAGTCTAAGGTAAACGTTTATTGTATCAAGTTGTGGCCATGTCCACCTACAGTCTAAGGTAAACGTTTATTGTATCAAGTTGTGGCCATGTCCACCTACAGTCTAAGGTAAACGTTTATTGTATCAAGTTGTGGCCATGTCCACCTACAGTCTAAGGTAAACGTTTATTGTATCAAGTTGTGGCCATGTCCACCTACAGTCTAAGGTTAACGTTTATTGTATCGTTGTGGCCATGTCCACCTACAGTCTAAGGTAAACGTTTACTGTATCAAGTTGTGGCCATGTCCACCTACAGTCTAAGGTAAACGTTTATTGTATCAAGTTGTGGCCATGTCCACCTACAGTCTAAGGTTTAAAAGTTGTGGCCATGTCCACCTACAGTCTAAGGTAAACGTTTATTGTATCAAGTTGTGGCCATGTCCACCTACAGTCTAAGGTAAACGTTTATTGTATCAAGTTGTGGCCATGTCCACCTACAGTCTAAGGTTAACGTTTATTGTATCAAGTTGTGGCCATGTCCACCTACAGTCTAAAACGTTTATTGTAAACGTTTACTGTATGTCCACCTACAGTTGTGGCCATGTCCACCTACAGTCTAAGGTAAACGTTTATTGTATCAAGTTGTGGCCATGTCCACCTACAGTCTAAGGTAAACGTTTATTGTATCAAGTTGTGGCCATGTCCACCTACAGTCTAAGGTAAACGTTTATTGTATCAAGTTGTGGCCATGTCCACCTACAGTCTAAGGTAAACGTTTACTGTATCAAGTTGTGGCCATGTCCACCTTTCAAAGTCAACACAAACACGTCATACATCATCATATTTTGATGGGGTTTGAATCATTTAATGAGTGATTTCTCAGGCATCCTCACTCACTGTTGCTCGTAAGGCACTAGTGGGCACGTTTGGAGCTCCGCCCCAAGCAAGGCATTTGATTGGTTTGATGTGTTGTGAGATGTCACTAGTTTCCACCCCTTTGTAGCTACGTTCTGACGTGGACTTCACCAGGCTTTCTGAATAGGGAAGCCTGGCTCCTGGGCCGTTAATTAATGTATTTCTGAGCTGAGTTTTATACTACAAAGCAGGATCAAAAGATAAGCTTGAAACAACCAAAAAAAGCCAGTTCTAAATTTAGTTTCCTTAATGAACCAGAGAATCAATAGTTATTTCTGCTGTGTAGTATTCCCCTCTGGGCACAACAATGACAACACGGTGAGACAAAGCCCCTTAGAAGGACCCTTAGACCAGAACACTCCCAATAATGATACTAATCTCTAATCTGAGACACGGTGTGAAACCAGACGACCTAAAGCTTCTTCCAGACACAACAGGCTATGGTTAATAAGGACAATGTTACTGGATGGAGCTATGAAAGGTCCCTGGTTCAAATCCCTGGGTCGACCAGGTGAAGAAAACAATTCTGTTGGCGTGCCCTTGAGCAAGGCACTTTGCTCCTGTAAACCACTCTGGATAAGAGCGCCTGTTCATTGACATAAGTGTGATCGTGTATGTTTTGATTATCCAAGTAATATCTTATGTTGCTATGGTTATCGTCTGGCTCTCCAGGTTCAGGAAGCAAGTCTCCTCTGAGAATAAATCGTAGCGAAGACTGGTGGTAAATAGCCAAGGTATCCAATCCTAGATGCCATTGCCTGCCGTCGTGTCCTTGAGAAAGGCACTTAAACCCCCCCCCACAGCAACAGCTCCCTGGTTGCCCAAAGTGACAGCCCCACCCTCTGCACCTCTCCCAAAACGTTTATGTATATGTGTCTTTCTGAGCGGCTTGGGCTAAAAGCAGAAGTCAAATTTCGATTGGATCTTGGGTACAAAAAACGATAAAGTGATCTTATTCTTACACCAGTTCCCTACCCATCCTTGCAGCGAGATGATGTCATCGTACAACAACCATGCTCGCCATGGATACGGGTCTGCTGCCTCTGTGGACAACACACACAGGCTGGATAAGAACGCCTCGAGCCAGTGATAACATATACAGTAGAAATAGAATCTGTTAAACCTCTATGTGACGTTGGGAATAAATTATCCCTGTGCCTGCAATGGTCCTGAATGTCCAAAATACTACATGAAGAAGCCTGCTACCTCCTACATGAAGAAGCCTGCTACCTCCTACATGAAGAAGCCTGCTACCTCCTACATGAAGAAGCCTGCTACCTCCTACATGAAGAAGCCTGCTACCTCCTACATGAAGAAGCCTGCTACCTCCTACATGAAGAAGCCTGCTACCTCCTACATGAAGAAGCCTGCTACCTCCTACATGAAGAGGCCTGCTACCTCCTACATGGAGAAGCCTGTTACCTCCTACACGAAGAAGCCTGTTACCTCCTACAAGAAAAAACCTGCTACCTCCTACATGAAGAAGCCTGCTACCTCCTACATGAAGAAGCCTGTTACCTCCTACATGAAGAAGCCTGTTACCTCCTACATGAAGAAGCCTGTTACCTCCTACATGAAGAAGCCTGTTACCTCCTACATGAAGAAGCCTGCTACCTCCTACATGAAGAAGCCTGCTACCTCCTACATGAAGAAGCCTGCTACCTCCTACATGAAGAAGCCTGCTACCTCCTACATGAAGAAGCCTGCTACCTCCTACATGAAGAAGCCTGTTACCTCCTACATGAAGAAGCCTGTTACCTCCTACATGAAGAAGCCTGTTACCTCCTACATGAAGAAGCCTGCTACCTCCTACATGAAGAAGCCTGTTACCTCCTACATGAAGAAGCCTGTTACCTCCTACATGAAGAAGCCTGCTACCTCCTACATGAAGAAGCCTGCTACCTCCTACATGAAGAAGCCTGCTACCTCCTACATGAAGAAGCCTGTTAACTCCTACATGAAGAAGCCTGCTACCTCCTACATGAAGAAGCCTGCTACCTCCTACATGAAGAAGCCTGCTACCTCCTACACGAAGACGTCTGTTACCTCATACATGAAGAAGCCTGTTACCTCCTACATGAAGAAGCCTGTTACCTCCTACATGAAGAAGCCTGCTACCTCCTACATGAAGAAGCCTGTTACCTCCTACATGAAGAAGCCTGCTATCTCCTACACGAAGACGTCTGTTACCTCCTACATGAAGAAGCCTGTTACCTCCTACATGAAGAAGCCTGTTACCTCCTACATGAAGAAGCCTGTTACCTCCTACATGAAGAAGCCTGTTACCTTCTACATGAAGAAGCCTGCGCTCTCCTACATGAAGAGGCCTGCTACCTCCTACATGAAGAAGCCTGTTATCTCCTACACGAAGACGTCTGTTACCTCCTACATGAAGAAGCCTGTTACCTCCTACATGAAGAAGCCTGTTACCTCCTACATGAAGAAGCCTGCTACCTCCTACATGAAGAAGCCTGCTATCTCCTACATGAAGAAGCCTGCTACCTCCTACATGAAGAAGCCTGCTATCTCCTACATGAAGAGGCCTGTTACCCCCTACATGAAGAAGCCTGCTATCTCCTATATGAAGAAGCCTGTTACCTCCTACACGAAGAAGCCTGTTACCTCCTACATGAAGAAGCCTGTTATCTCCTACATGAAGAAGCCTGCTACCTCCTACATGAAGAAGCCTGCTACCTCCTACATGAAAAAGCCTGTTACCTCCTACACAAAGAAGCCTGCTACCAGGCTACAGAAGAAAACAACAGATCTGGGACCAGGCTGTAGAAGGAGACAACAGATCTGGGACCAGGATATAGAAGGAGACAACAGATCTGGGACCAGGCTATAGATGGAGACAACAGATCTGGGACCAGGCTAGTGCCCGTCTGTATGTTAGAATGAATGGGACCACATATAGCTAGCTACAAGCCAAGTGCACCGTACTTATATAAATGATGCATCAGAAACAGTTGCATAACTGAAAACACGAGCATCCTGAACCCCAAAGCCATGTTACTAATGGTTGAGAGAGCAGAGCACACTTCTCTGACGTCCCGAGCAAGGCAACTGTGTCCTGGCTGGAAGAGACTACTGTGGCCTATAAGCCAGGGTTCCCCAACTAGCGGCCCGCATTCTGAATTTGGCCCGAGTTGGTTTTATTTGGCCCCCCCCTCCCTCTCCTAAGTTAGTACATCTGTCCCCATGTATTCCACACACATAATAGAGAGACACGTGATTGGATACGAAACGTAAACAAGGTTTGAAACGATTATGTATTAGTCAGATATTATATCTGTTTTGGGGTCATTGGGTCAATTTGCAGTCTTCAAACCATCTGCTCAAGGAAAACATCGGCCTGTGACTGAATCTAGTAGATGTTGTAGGCGTTCACTTTGCCTAAACCATCAACTAGCAATAGCTTCTTGCCTCAGTGGCTACTGTATTACACCTGGATAATCAAGCAGTTGAGAAAATGTCATATTATCATCTGGCCTCACACACAGAGGTACTGATAACAGTCTCACCTCACAGTCCTCTCCCACAGACCTCTCTACAGTTGTCTACAAAGAGCTGTCACACAGAGCTCTCACACAGAGCTCTCAACTCTGCTTAGGCTAGCTCCCCTGTCACTAAGCCTGGTCCATGTTCTCCTGTGCTCCTGAGATATAAATAACTCTCTCTTCCTTTCCTCTCTCAGACATAGCGACGTGTTCTATTTCAACACAGTCCCCAGCTCTCCCTCTCTCGCTCTCGCTCTCTCTCGCTCTCTCTCTCTCTCCCTCCCCAGCTCTATCTCTCTCTCTCTCTCTCTCTCTCTCTCTCTCTCTCTCTCTCCCCAGCTCTCTCTCTCTCCCTCCCCAGCTCTCTCTCTCTCCCTCCCCAGCTCTCTCTCTCCCTCTCTCTCTCCCTCCCCAGCTCTCTCTCTCTCTCTCTCTCTCTCGCTCTCTCGCTCTCTCTCTCCCCTCTCCTCTCTCTCTCTCTCTCTCTCTCTCTCTCCCCCCCTCCCTCTCTCTCTCTCTCTCTCTCTCTCTCTCCCTCCCCCCTGCCCTCCCTCCCTCCCTCCCTCCCTGCCCTCCTTCTCCTAACAAAACCTGTCCATCTCATCCTTTAGAAAGCATCCAATGCCTCTATCCAGTCATCCAGCCTAGAGTATCGTCGTTTAAACACCACAGTGTTGGGATGTGTGTTGAAACATCTCTATAGCAGAACTTCTTCTTAACATAATATTAAATTAATATTAAATAATTCATCAGCGAAAACAAAATTCACTGTTAAATGTTTTGTTCGCAGAATATGAACACACTGAGAAACGTGAACACACTGAGAAACGTGAACACGTTGAGAAACGTGAACACACTGAGAAACGTGAACACGTTGAGAAACGTGAACACACTGAGAAACGTGAACACACTGAGAAACGTGGAGAAATGTGAACGCACTGAGAAACGTGAACACACTGAGAAACGTGAACACGTTGAGAAACGTGAACACACTGAGAAACGTGAACACGTTGAGAAACGTGAACACACTGAGAAACGTGAACACACTGAGAAACGTGGAGAAATGTGAACGCACTGAGAAACGTGAACACACTGAGAAACGTGAACACATTGAGAAACGTGAACACACTGAGAAACGTGAACACGTTGAGAAACGTGAACACACTGAGAAACGTGAACACGTTGAGAAACGTGAACACACTGAGAAACGTGAACACGTTGAGAAACGTGAACACACTGAGAAACGTGAACACGTTGAGAAACGTGAACACACTGAGAAATGTGAACACACTGAGAAACGTGAACACACTGAGAAACGTGAACACGTTGAGAAACGTGAACACGTTGAGAAACGTGAACACACTGAGAAATGTGAACACACTGAGAAACGTGAACACACTGAGAAACGTGAACACACTGAGAAACGTGAACCCACTGAGAAACGTGAACACACTGAGAAACATGAACCCACTGAGAAACGTGAACACACTGAGAAACGTGAACACACTGAGAAACGTGAACACATTGAGAAACATGAACACACTGAGAAACGTGAACACGTTGAGAAACGTGAACACACTGAGAAATGTGAACACACTGAGAAATGTGAACACACTGAGAAACGTGAACACACTGAGAAACGTGAACACACTGAGAAATGTGAACCCACTGAGAAACGTGGAGAAACGTGAACACACTGAGAAACGTGAACCCACTGAGAAACGTGAACACACTGAGAAACGTGAACACACTGAGAAACGTGGAGAAATGTGAACGCACTGAGAAACGTGAACCCACTGAGAAACGTGAACACACTGAGAAACGTGAACACACTGAGAAACGTGAACGCACTGAGAAACGTGAACGCACTGAGAAACGTGAACCCACTGAGAAACGTGAACACACTGAGAAACGTGAACACACTGAGAAACGTGAACACACTGAGAAACGTGAACACACTGAGAAACGTGGAGAAATGTGAACGCACTGAGAAACGTGAACCCACTGAGAAACGTGAACACACTGAGAAACGTGAACACACTGAGAAACGTGAACCCACTGAGAAACGTGAACACACTGAGAAACGTGAACCCACTGATAAACGTGAACACACAGAGAAACGTGAACACACTGAGAAACGTGAACACACTGAGAAACGTGTGTAATCGTGTTCACTGTTTCCATCAACCAGTAAGTACTAAATCACCCCATCAACGTCATACCATGTACAAAATAGGCAAAGATCTAGCCAATGGGAATATCTTATTTAGTTCTAAACTGACTTGACTAGTTCTAAACTGACTTGACTAGTTCTAAACTGACTTGACTAGTTCTAAACTAACTTGACTAGTTCTAAACTGACTTGACTAGTTCTAAACTGTCAAGTTCTAAACTGACTTGACTAGTTCTAAACTGTCAAGTTCTAAACTGACTTGACTAGTTCTAAACTGACTTGACTAGTTCTAAACTAACTTGACTCGTTCTAACCTGAGAAAAATTCACCAGTCAACTATAGATACGTGTAGGTTACATTGTGTTCACTTCAGCATACCACTTCATTCTCACAGCCCGGGGCAGTGTAGTGTTGAAACGGTTCATTACACACTAACACATGCAGTCTATTCACACACACACACACACACACACACACACACACACACACACACACACACACACACACAATTGTACAGGCACGCTGCCGTCCGTGGTCTCATCCTCATTTCCATA